>NC_133660.1:250678559-250978559 GCF_037893015.1 Macrotis lagotis | reverse complement strand
AGGACAAGATAAGTGGACGAAACTATTGTTTGGAGGCTCAAGCCAATGCTGCAGAATTCATGGCATGAGGCAAGGTGCAAATTTTTCATTGTTTACAAATAATAGAGGAATAAGGAATGTTTTAGAAGGAAAGAAGATTACTAGAAGAGGGCAATAATAATGATAATAAAAGTTTATATTACATATATTTATATACACACATCACTTTAAGATTCGCAAGGTACTTTTCTATGTTATCTAATTTGAATTTGAGATATTGAAGTTATTAACTTTATCAAATTATAAACATGAAAGGGGGCTTCATTGGAAGACTGAAAATAATCATCTACTTTGTCACACTGGAGTGTATGATAGAAAGATTATCTGTTCTTGCTAATAATAATAATGAATAACTAAAAGTTGGGCTAAAATTTCTCTTTGTTTCTTTTAGGCCCAATGCTAACTGCCTAGTCCTTATAAGTAAATTCTCACTGACCAAATTGGTGCAGTGAAAAAAATATTATAATAAATGACAGATGTGGTCACAGAAATTTTTGTCCATCTGTTTTCTTCTCGACGGACACATGCAAAGTAAGCAATAACTCATTTATGCACCTTCATCTGTTTTCCAGAAGGCTCATTTAAGAGAAAATTTGAGAACTTGGGAAATACGTAATTCATTTGGAAAGTCAGTCGAACCAGTAAGCCCTGGGAAGGGCACTACCCACGTTGCTTCACCACATCTCTTAAAGGCATTATGGTCAAATAAACACTCCCATGAAACCTGTGGCAAGACACTTCTTCTAAGGCAAGGAGGAGTTCCTCACCTTTTGGCAGTCGGATGAAACTTATAGACCTCCACTGGAAGATTTTTCTTTAAATACATAAAATACAGAAGTTTAAAAGGAAACCAGAGCTTCATAGAATTAAAGGAGATTCCCCTCTCCTCATGTACAGTTTCATAGTCTCCTGAAATTTATTCCTGCTTTTTTTTTGGTTTTTGCAGGGCAATGAGGTTAAGTGATATACCCAAGTTCACACAGCTAAGTAAGTATTAAGTGTCTGAGCTCAGATTTGAACTCAGGTCCTCCTGACTCCAGGCTCAGTACTCTAGTCACTGCACCACCTAGCTGCCTCATGAAATTTATTTCCAGACCTCATAAGAGTCTATGGATCCAAAATTCATAATTAATGAAAGTAGGATGCTTATGGACAGACCCCTACAGAATAAATGGTTGTGTTCTAAGATTTGGGCTTGGCCTTTAATGAGGTCTAGGAGGCAGGTGAACTTTGAGGGAACTTTTTAAATAAATTGCAGGTTTACAAATATAACAAAGTGATGCCCATAAATTGAGATCATGTTTTTTCATTTTGTTTTTTTCCCCTTTGCTCTCTCTATATGTGCAACCTCTCCTGAATCCTACACCTTCTCTCTATTCATGCTGACATCACTTTAACGAAAACTCTAGGTTATTGCAATGACTTCCTATTTGGTCTACCTGTCTTCTCAAGTCTCTGGCTATTCTAGACCATTCTATATACAACTGCCAAAATGACTGAAAATTTACTTCTTAATGGTGATCTTACAAATAAAAGACATAATACAAAAACAAATAAAAGAAGGATGGAATTAAATTTCCTTTTGGGGATCTATCTTGACATGAAGACAAATAGACTTGGCAACCTCATGTCAAGCAAAAGTAAAGGAAGAGAGTCAGAGAATGGGGGGAGAGAGAGAAAGGAGAAAAAGAATGAAGAAAGAGAAACAGACAAACACAAAAACAGATCCACAAAGAGGTAGTTTCTAGCCATTCGGAGAAAGATTGTTTCTAAATCTAGTTAAATTGGTCTTTGGGTAATGGAGTCTATTGTTTGATGATACTTTTTAGAGAAGATGAAAGCTAGCAGGCAGAGGAGAGGAGATTTTTCATTGGGATAGGTTTAATGCTAACATTCAAGTGCAACATTCAAGACCTACAGGGAGAATTCTTTGCTTGAATTTTTCTAATATAAGGAGGGATTGGTTCAAAGTCCTGAATTTGCAAACCTTGATGTAATCTGTTGCTTAATATATGTGGATTTAAAAGAAAATTGTCCATCTCAACTCGACAAAGACCATTTTATCTTTAAAACAAACTTTTTATATCCATTACTACTTGTGACCTGAATTCTTTTCAGGAAAACAATTCACAGAGGAAAATCTATTTCATGGAAGAACTTATAGGATTATAGGATTCAAAATTGGAATGGATCTTAGAAATTCCTTACATCAGTCCCTGAATTTTAAAGATGAGATAACTGGTCAGGGGAATTTGAATGACTTGCCTCATATCACTTAGGTAGGAAATGACACAACCAGGATCAAACTCTAGAGCCCTCTTCTCCAAGGGCATGCTATAAGGGGACTTTGAAACAATTTCTTTCTTTTAAAATGTTTATTGATATCTTTTGTTTTTACTTTCCCAAGCCCCACTCCACTCCTAAACGTAGTTAGATTGCTGATTACTGAGATTACTACTCATCTGGTATTTATATAATGGTTTGCATGTTTATTAGAATGTGTAATCTCAAAAGCAACTCACTCAGTGATTTTTTTTTGTCTTTCTTTGTTCTCAGTACTTATCCTAATATCCTTCACAGAATAAAGGCTTAATAAATGCCACTTCTTTCTCCTATATACTAATCCTTTCACTTCTTATAGAATTATCCTTATAACAGCATAAAAAATCAAAGGAAAAACTACAGTTCAACTAAACTAAACTAAACATCAAGAATGTCATTTTAGTTCATGCTCAAGTTTGGTTATTATAATTTCACAAAATCCAATTCTGATTTTGTTGCTCATATGTTTTAATTTACATTGTAGTTATTAAATCTATTATTTCTCTAGTTCTGCTAACTTCATCTTGCATCAATTCCCAGGGCTTCTCTGATTTCATTATGTCTTACAGCACAGTATTATTACCTTATATTGTTGTTGTTTAGTTTTTTAATCCTGTCTGATTCTTTGTGACCTCATTTGGGTTTTCTTGGCAAAGATATTAGAGTGTTTTGCCATTTCCTTCTTGGTTAATTTTACAGATGAGGAAACTGAAGCAAGCAGGGTGAAATGACTTGTCCGTGGTCACATAGTAAGTAACTGAAGCCATATTTGAACTCAAGTCTTTCTGACTCAGGGGCTGGCACTGCATAATCTGATGGCCTCTACATTTTTATACCATAATTTAATCATACTCTAACAGTGGGTGCCCTCTTTTTTAACCTAACTTTTTGGTTGAATAATTTGTTATCATGTTTTCAGTTAGCTTCAGAAGAAATGTTAAAGTAATCAATATAAAATCTGTTTGGACTTTCCTCCCCTTTTCTTAAATGGCATCGTGGTTTTCTGATAACTTTGCCATTGATGTGTTGGTCTTAATATCACTTTTAGTGATATAACTGTTTAATTAATAAAATCACAAAATATGTCCATTTATCCAACCCAGATTCTCCTCTTTTTTTAAGGTTTTTTCCAAGGCAAATGGGGTTAAGTGGTCCAAGGCCACACAGCTAGGCAATTATTAAATGTCTGAGACCGGATTTGAACCCAGGTACTCCTGACTCCAGGGCCAGTGCTTTATCCACTGCACCACCTAGCTGCCCCTTGACCACTAATCTTCTACAATAAATTGGTCACTTATCAGGGAGGAATCATGACTGAAATAAGACTCACTTGTCTATGGCCATATGTGAATGTGCCCGATCTCATCTAATCTTGAAATAAGATTCACTTGTGGGGGAGGAATCATGATTGAAATAAGACTATGAAAGGATCACCCTATTTGAATTAAAATGGATAAAGTGAGTCAGGAAGATACAAATTTTAAACAAGACAGTCCCTTTTATTAAGGTTCTTATATAAAAATAGAGACATAGAGCACATAAAGGAAAATAGTGAGGAAGATTTTCTAGGCAGCCACCCTACCCTTTTTAACAGGAATAATGGTACTGATTTGAAAATTATTCCCAGAGCAAGAAATTTCCTGGAGAAAGAAGGTTGGTAGATGTGGTGGGGTGGGGAGAGGCAGGGGTTGGAAAATTGATTCCCTGGGTAGGCTCCACCTTTTTGGTGGATGGCTGAATCAGATGTGAACCATTTTCCCCAGCTCCCTTCTCTGGGACCAAATGATGTATGGGTCCTTACATTCATGGAGTTTATAATCTATTTATAGCCATGCACAAATAACTATATTAAAGAACAGAAGATGAGAACTGCATATAAGAGGAACAAGACTTGTTATGAAGTTGAAGGAATACAATGCGCCATTGTTTTCTTAGTACATATCTGGTACATATCCACTGGTTTGGAGACGGCAACCAGACCACCATGACTAAAAATTTGAAATTGTGACTTGACAATGAGATTTGAATGGAAAATCAGGATGATCCAGAAAGGCTTAATTGCTGGCAGAAAGGGGAGCATAGGGTGTGTCCAAAAACAGTGACTTGATTGAGAGGTACACCCAGCCCCACTGACTAGCCATCTGAACTTTGGCCCATATTTCATCTCTCTGAGGTTCAGTTTCCTTTTTTTTTTTTTTTTTTTTTTTTTTGTAAAATGGGATGGTGATCACTACCTGTTTTCTCTAGGTGATCAGTAGTTATAATGGATGCGAAAGTACTTTAAACTAGATAGCATTGAAAAAAGTTATTTGCTAATCTTTTCAACTGAAATGCTGAAGCAATAGAAGCAATAAAGTTTACTGAGCTATTTTCTTACTTTCTTTTCCCTTTCTTTTGGACATTTATTTAAAATTCTTTTTTGAGTTTCAAATTCCCTCCCAACTATTGAGAAGGAATTGAAGTTGTTTTCTTTAAAAATTTTTATTCATTTATTTATTTAAGGCAGTGGGGTTAAGTGACTTGCTAAAGGTCATAAAGCTAGACAATTATTAAATGTCTGAGGTTGAATTTGAAATCAGCCTCCTGACGCCAGGGCCAGTGCTCTAACCACTGCACCAACTAGCTGCCCTGAGTGGTTTTCGTAAAAGAGAACAAAATCAAAACCAAAGAAAATCAATTCAAGGTAGATTTTTCTTTGGCCAAATGGAGGAATCAACTGGATCTTGGTGTTATCAATGTGGAATATCAGGATTGAAGATTAGCATGCCTCATTGTAAGGTGCTAGGACACAGGGATTGGAGAAAAGCAGGAAAAAAGAGAGGGAAGAGGGAGAGAAAGAAAGAAATGGACAAACGAAGGAAGGAAATGGGGGAAGGATATAAGAAGGAAAACAATAGAAAGAAGGAAGAGGGGAAAGGAAGTAAAATAGGAAAGAAGACAGTTGACCCAAGCTCAGGAAAGACTAGAAGAAATGTTTCTTAGAAGGTAATATTCCTTCTGGTTAGATTGTAGGACCATTTTACCCCTCTGAATATTCCTCCCCAGAGATATTAACATTCCCTGAAGAAAAACAAAAAAATCTTGAGTTGCAATATGGATTCAGACGGAAAATTCCAGATTCCTGGCAAGTTGTCTTGTGCTACTTTATAGTTAATAACAACTATACTCTGCATACTTTTCAGATTATGAAAAATAAAGTTGCGTTGAAAATCTTAAAAAAAAGGAAAGAAATCTTTTCAAATTTCGAATGGACATTCATCAAACTTATACATTTTCATGATCACTATCACATTTATATCACTCCCATTTAGATATTACATTTCTTCGGAATTCATATAAGAATTGCCATTCTTTCCCTCTCTCCTCACTCATCTTAGTTCGAATGTGTTCTAAGCAGAAAATTAAAGCAATTCTCTCTCTGGTGAATGGACATTTCCATGTATCGTAGGGACACATAGGGACAAACAGAGCTGCCCTGCCTTTAGATTTCCAGCAGCAGAGCTGGGTAAGGATGTGTGTATGTGCTTTGTTGAGGCCGGCCCCCAAAGTCCTCCCCCAATCTGGATGTTAGCTTTCTGCCAGAAGAACAGTATGTGAGGCTTGTGTTGATGCTTCAAGCTCATATTGTTTATATTTCTACTTTGTTCATCTCCAGCATGCCCTCACCCTTGCTAGAGTATATTGTAGCAAAGCAGTTTCCCAAAAGTGATTTGCATGAAGATATACCCAGAAACATATGCCAGGAAAAAGGGTTTTAAGGGGAAGTGGAGACATGTTACTGAAAGGTTTATGTCTTTATGTCCTGTTTTTGAAATAAATCATGCAGCTTCCAAAATCTCTTGGCAACATAAGCAAATCAACTCCATCTTCCAGCATATCTAGAAGTTTTATGAAGTCAGTGCCACATAACTGGACTGTTAATATTATTATTTTAATATTATAATGATGATCTTTTACTTTCTGCTGTGATGAAATGGGAGCGAAAAGGGTCCAACACATGATGGTTACCTTGGCCAGGCATGGCTTAGTGGAAAGAGAGTCAAATTGGGAAGTTGTCAACTGAAATTCAAAGTCCTGCCCTCCTTGCCCAGCTGGGTAATGCTGAGAAAAATCTTCACTTAGTCTCAGTTTCATCTGTACAAATGGGGTTCCTTCTATTTGCTCTGATTACTGCTAACATAGATTTAGAGCTGAGAAGGATCTTTGAAAACATCTCATCCAAGGATTCTCAACCACTGCTTATGTCCTGGACTCCTTTCACTATCTGGTGAAACTTAAAGACAGACCCTTTCTCAGAATAATGTTTTTAAATGTCTAAGATAATAGATAGGATGACCAGTTACATTGAAATAGTTATCAGAATATTTTCAATAAACCGATTCATGGACACCAGGTTAACAATTTTTTGTTGTAACCCAAGTCCCCCTCATTTTCTAAATAAAGGAGTTGATGATCAAAGATGAAATGAGTAGTTTTGGGTCAAGTATCTAGAAAAAGTGGAAGATCCAGGATTCAAGCCAGGCCCTCCTATAGCAAAACCAATTCTTTTTTTTCCCAGTGAATCATACTACTGATGTTGCAGACCCCTCTGGGATCTCTAAAACTGTTTCAAGGGAGAGATATATGAAGTCAGAATTATTGTCATGATATTATTAAGATGTTTTTATTTCTGATATGATAAATACTAATAGCTATATTCCCATATAAACAAATATCTTTGAGTGCCCTCAATACTTTAGAACAGTGTAAAGGTGCTTTGAGGAAAAAAATAAAATTAGAGAATCAATGACATAGTTAAGTAATTATAACTCTATATGTTGTTTTAAGATTTGCAAAACATTTTACAAATATCTCATTTGATTCTTATAATAATAACCTTGCGAGGTAGTTCTTTTATTACCCCATTTTAAAGACTGCAAACTGAGGCAGATGGGTTAAGTAACTTGTCAGTGGTCATAAGGATCTGAAGCAGGATTTGAAATCAAGTCTCTCTAACTGCAAATAATAGTGCTCTATCATTCTCTACCACCTAACTGTACCTACATTTAAGGGGTACATGATAGTTGACTTTAAGTATTTGAAGCATTCTCTTATTTAAGGATTAGATTCATGCTATTTGACCAAGTGGGAAGAACTAAAGTGAATGAAAGTAGCAGAGAGATAGGTTTTAATTCTTATTAAGAAATTAAAATATTTATAAACAAGGCATATGAATTTTATTGCTGTTCATCTATTTCAATCATGTGTGATTCTTCATGACCTGATTTGAGATTTCCTTGGCAAAGATACTGGAGCAGTTTCCTATTTTTTTCCAGCTCATTTTACAGATGAGGAAACTGAGGCAAACAGATTTAAGTGACTTGTCCATAATCATACAGCTAGGAAGATTTTGAGGCTGGATTTGAACTCATGAAGATGAAACTTCTTGATCCCAAGCCCAGTGCTCCATCCACTGTGCCATTTTGTCCTAACAATTAGATTTGTTCAAAAGTAGCTAGGAGGCCTTAGAAAATAATGTGTTCCCTATCACTAAAGATCCCCAAGTGATAAATGAAAGAACATTTATTGGGTATGTTGTCTAGAGTGTTCTTGCCTGTTCAGGCTGGGTTGCATGAGTGGCTTCTGAGAAAACATGCAAAGGAATGAACACTGTTCGTAAAGTTCAAAGACCTTACTTTGAGTCCCGATTCCTTCTCTTCATCTGTAGGGGAGGTCTCTCAAGGAACCTCAATATTTTCATCTGTCAAATATGGAACAACAATGCTTGTACAGTCTATATAATGTGGATACTGAAAGATAAGTTTTTTTGCAAACCATAAAGTTCTGTGATCTTTTGCATTAAGGAATCTATGTTTTCTAACACATAAGAAAACAGTTCTGTGTTTCTCGGAGACATCTAAAGATGCCAACTGTCAAATGTCCAAGAGAAGAAATAGTTTCATGATTGAGCAGCCACCAAATTTTTTTGTTGGGGTCAGGATGTATCTTCCTGTAAATTGTTACTTCTACCATGATTATTGATGAAGTGAATTTGCTCCCTATGATTAAGCAATATTTTCCAATGGGAAATCAAATTCCGTTTTGCTTCTTCTCCTCTTTCAAATCAAGAGCCTTGTTTTGGTTCCCAGCCCTGGTCCACACACAAATGACCATCTGGTGTGCAGCTGTTGCATCAAAATGGAAAACTTTCTTCTCTAGCAGCCCAAAGACTTGTTTTATACCTTTAGTCACCTTTCTCAAATAGCAATAGTGGGTGGTAGAGCATCCATTCATTGATTAGGTGGGAAACAGACCTAGAAGACATCTCAAAGGCCATGTCTTCAGTCTTACTGCCATGGTAGTTCCCAGTGGAATTTACTCTTGTCTAGACATATTTATTGAAGGGGATCCATCATCTTAAATCTTAAGGAAGCTTCTGAAAGCCTAGTTTTACTGGAGAAGTCATGCTGTCAAGTGCTGATCTATTGACTTTAACTAAGGACATATTCATTTGGCCATTAGAAGCTATTTGTTGAGTGATGACAGTATACTCAGGGCTGGAGAAAAGCCTGGTTTCCCTTTTCGCCCCATTCTCTGACCATCAGAGGACTTAATTAGGAACCATGGTGTTCCATTCTCAGGACCCACTTATATATTACAACCTGTGATTTCACTAATGTAAGGAATTCCCTTCTGATGAAACTCTTTCCATCAATTCAATTTGATACCTTCTTTCTGCTAATCTTAAGAAAGACACTTGAAGGCAGCTAGGTGGCAGTGGATAGAGCACTGACCCTGGAGTCAGGAGTACCTAAGTTCAAATCTGACCTCGGACACTTAATAATTACCCAGCTGTGTGGCCTTGGGCAAGCCACTTAACTCCATTTGCCTTGCAAAAACCTAAAAATAAAAAGACACCTGAAACCATGGTATCAAATTAAAACAGAAATGGATCTCTGACTTGCTGTTGGTTTCTCATTACGCCACTGTTTTCTTAATATTTAGCTTCATGAGTTGTTATGTATCTACCTCCCACACCCAAATCCATCAAAAACCAAAATGCCAAGACAAAATTATTTACCAGTAGTCAACTTTCTGATATGGAGAGTCTCTACCATCAGCTATTCCGGTACTCAGATGACAGCCACAAAGTCTTTTGTGGGGTCAATTTATACCTCAGCAGGACCTACCAGGACTTTATCACTATTGACATGGCCTTGGAAAATATCTGATCAATTTTATATCATGAAGAAGAGAATTCATTGTTGTGTATCTAGGTGGCACAATGGTTAGGATATCATACCTGGAGTTGAGAAGACCTGAGTTCAAACTTGACCTCATGAATGTATTAACTGTATAATCCTGGGCAAATCACCTGCCTCAGTTTCCTCATCTGCAAAATGGGGATACTAACAATGTCTACCTCCCAGAGTTGTTCTGCAGTTAAAATGAGATAATAATCTTAAAATGCTTTGCAAATCTTAATGCACTTGTAATTGTATTGTAAATGTTAGCAATCAGTAATAATAAGTAGTAGTAGCAATAGTAGTAATAACAAAAACATAATATAATAATTAATATAATAAATATTAAATAATAATAAAATAATTTATCAACCTCTCAGGAAACCAAAACTTTTTGGAAATTGACTCTTCCCATTCAGTGACTATTTCCTCCCCTGGCTTCCTCTTGTGCTAGGAAGATGAAAATAGATTATCTTCGCCTAAAGACCAGCTGTCTTTATTTATGACAGCTCTCAAACTCATCGGATTAGGGGAGAAGTATTTACAAGAGTTATCCCCTAACAAGTTTTTCTCTTTCACACCAGACCATAGGAAAAAGTATTAACTAGTATTGGGTTTATACGATCTCAGAAGTTTTGCGGTGAAAGCACATTTTCCAATGTGAACATTCCTCTTCTTCTGTGAGTTTTTGGGTATTAAAGTTTTAGAGGCTTGTATCCTGAATTTCAGAAATTTCTGTTCTTGGCCGGTCAGATGGTTTTGCTGGATAGTAAGGGGTAAGGTGCTCAACTATTCCTAAGTCTTTCTTCTACCTGTGAGTGGAAATACTTGTATTTAATTCCTTGGATATACTTGGTTAGATTAGTTTTCCCTATCATGGCTCTGTGAAGTCCAAATGACCTAAGAATGTAGGGCTTGTGGTATATGGAAGGAACACATCAAGACCCTTTATGGTTGTAGAAATTTGCATGGGTTAAGGTAAAATCTTCATGATTCAGAATCCAATGAATTGAATTACTCAGTTAAACTGTTGGTTATTACTGTTTTTATTGTTATTTTTATTGGATAAAAGCAAATGAGGAGGAGGAGGAGAAAGGAACACATCATTATAAAATGAGTTTTTATTATTTTTAAAATGCAGTTTCCTGGTTTTGTTTTGAGTTGGTTATATATTCAGTCAAACCTCTTGCATTATCTATAACTTTATCTACAGACACAAAAATGATTATTAACATTCACATTGTTCCTAAACATCTCAGAGAAAACTCAATTAATTACACTCTTGAAATAGTAAAGGGAATAAGTTGGCCTTAGACATTTTATTTATTTATTCAAAATGATCTTAATGCTTGGTTCTGACTATATTACTTCCCTGATCTAAAAACTTTCAATTATTCCCTGTGGTTTATAGAAAAAAAAATCCCAAATTTTTAACTTGGCATTTAAGCTAGATGGCATACTGGATGGAGTTCTGGATCCAGAGTCAGGAAGACCTGAGTTCAGATATGACTTCAGATACTTTCTGTGTGTCCCTAGATTCTTAATAAGGAGTGGAAACAAAAAATACCTGTCTTCTCAACTTTCAGATCCCAAGAAACTCTAGGTCTGCAGAATGATCCATCCTTTTGGTAGACCAAGACCTATATTTGTAGGAATTATTTTATTTTTAATTTATGAAACAAAGTGAACATTTCCATAACATGGTACAATAAGAAAGATGATTATGTATGAAACCACAAATCTGCTATGCATATCTTGCTAATCCTTTCAAATATATAATGAAACTATCATGTAAATTTCTTTTTTCTTTTTTTCTTCCCTCCCCTTTTCCTTCTCTAGAGGTGGCTACCATGGGATACAAATAGGTGTATAAATATGTAAAATTATTCTATACATATTTCTATTTATCAATTCTTTCTCTGGATTCAGCCAGTGTCTTCATTTGTCCTTTATGGTTAGTTTGGGTATTTATAATAGTTAAAATAATAAAAAAACTAAAAAATAATAA
This sequence comes from Macrotis lagotis, assembly GCF_037893015.1. Lineage (NCBI taxonomy): Eukaryota > Metazoa > Chordata > Mammalia > Peramelemorphia > Peramelidae > Macrotis > Macrotis lagotis. Next base: position 250,966,967 of record NC_133660.1, on the reverse strand, counting down.
AATAAATTGTAAGTCAATGGAAAAAGAATGTGAAAGGTTTAAAGAATAAAGCAGATGGGTTCAAATGGAGGGGAATTTGAAAATAAGCTGTTTTTGGAGACACTAGCGAATTGCATACATCCCTACAGAGTTTAGCCTGGGTGAAAGATAAGAAAAGTGAAGCAAAAAGAAAGGAAGAAAGAAAAAACACCCACAGATATAATAAGAAAAGAAGCTTGGAGTTTCTGGGGAGAAAAATCACTTTGCTAAAAAACATCAGAATGAAGAAGTTGACCAGAGAAAAGGTTCCTGAATTTAAAAGGTCTCACATCTAAAAGAAGCAAAGAATTGGGTAATTTCGAGAAGGGCAACCCTGATGCTGAGTGAAAAAAAGTGCCCTATTCATATCACTTGCCCTGATTTTCTTAGATCCTTGTTTATATACATATTGATAATACCATTGTATAGGTCACAGGCAAAGTTGTAAAGTGGAGGAAATTTAGCTGGTGCCTGTCCTTCCTCACTCTCATCTCCATTCCATGTCCTCTTTCCTTCCCAAGTTTTGTCCTTAATTCTACTCTGTAGTGATGTCTAGAGATCTTTTCAAATCAAAACTTGTTTTCAGAAATGCCATGTATCTAGGTCTATGAGTGAGAATAGTATACAAATGGGGTTCCAAATGAAAAAGAGTTGAAGACCAGAGAAAAATGGAGAGGGAAGAGTCTCTTCTTCATCTCTTTCCCCCCCCTTTTCTCTTCTTACCCTTCCACTCTGGACTCCCTTTTCCCTTTCCTTTCCCTTTTTTTCTCCTTCTTAGTGATCACTCCTTCCTTAAATTTATGATAGGGGGGGAAACCAGAAATCTGACATAGGCTCTAGATTTTGACATAAGAATTTAAAAAAATTTCTGAGAAGTGATAACTGAAGTCTCTTGGATGGAAAAGAGGGAAGGAAGAGACTTTTATTAGGTTCATACTAAATGCCAGACAATGTACTTCACAAAATTTATAAAAATTATCTCAGTTGACTCTCACAATAAGCAACCATATGTGCTATTATTATAGTCTTCATTTTACAGTTGGGGAAACTGAGGCAAACAGCGTTTAGCTGACTTGCCAAGAGTCACCCTATTTGAAAATCTACAAATTTTCACTGTGTCACCTAACTCTGAAGATCCTAGGGAGAAAGCTAATTCAAGAGGATTGGGAAACTCTCAGGAATGAAATTAGGATGCCTAAAATGATTCCAGTAAGAAATCAGGGGTGGTATGGATATGCATCAACCAATTAAGATTAAAAAAGAATAACACATCATATATAGAAGATGACTATAAACTGTGCTGTGAATTTATATGCCACAAATAATAAATTTTAGTATTAGTGAAGATCAATGAGGAAGAATAAGATAGTAAAGAACCAAAGTTAGACAATCCAGGGGCCAAGTTGTAGGAAGGATGGAGGTCTTAGGTGGAGAGAGGGGAAAAAAGGAAAGAAGGAGGGAGGGAAGAAAGGGAAGGTGAGAAAGGGAGGTAGATGCCTACATTTTTAGGTATCCCATAGATATTTCTAAATGGGAGCCCCCCCCATCAATAAAAATTTCTTAACACTACAGAGCAGAACCAGAACTAGACAGTTGACCAGATGTTGAAATCTGAGGTTCAGTGCCCTGGTTTTTGACTGTTATCTTATTTTAGTTGTTAGCTACTTTCTGGAAGCTTAAATACTTTGGCCACTTGAGAATAAAGGACTCATTGGAGAAGATTCTGAATCTGGGAAAGATTGAAGGCAAAAGGAAAATGAGATGGCAGAGAATGAGCTAGATAAGTTTCCTAGAAACAATGAACATGAGTCTGGACAGACTGGGAGGTAGTGGAATATAGAAGGTCCTGGACACTACTGAATGACTGAGTAATAATACCACACTTTGTGGAATGAGGAGGTTAATGAAGGGGTAGAACCAATGCCTGGGGTGGGTAAAGTGATGATAACCTATGATGTAGAGAAGGCACCTAACTTCTTATTTTGCATTTATTTTCTTTCTTGAAGATGTCTGACTTGTATGAAACCTTAATGTGCTTTAAGGTCCAAGATGTTTTTCAATGTATTATTTTTCAATAGAATTTAAGTTCCTTGAGGACAGATTCTTGTATCCTTTGTCCTAAAACTGGCAGACAGCATAAATGCCTGCTGGGATTGGTGCAATGTTCTGCTTATACTGGCAGTAATTGGTTTGATCAGAAAAAGAAATCCCAAGTATCATGGAAAAGAAAAACCTTTGCAGCTACAATTTCCTATAGGTTCTGAAGGAGCTTCCCTGCACATACTTAACTTATTAGCTTGAAAATTATGGCTTTGCAGCATTCCCTTGTTTAATTATCATCTCCATTTAAAAAGTTGACTTGGACTTGTTAGAGATTGAACCCAGCTTATTTTGCTTTGACTTTTAAGATAATAGATTCATAGAACAGAAAAAAGAAAAAATAAAGACTTTTGCAAATCATGTAATTATTCTTCTCATTTTACAAATGAGGGAATTGAGGCCAAGTGCTTTTTCTGAGGTCTCAGAACTAGTTTGCAACAAAGCCAGAACTATAGATCTCAGGATGAGGTTTCTTCATTTCTAGTTCAATGGGAATTTTCCTATAACCATACTGTATCAATTATCAAATTTTTTGCGGACAGCTGCCAATTTGTATCTGCAACCCCTCCCTTGAGCTCTGTCCCACATCTCTAACTGCCTGCTGGATTGATCTCTGCTTACGTGTTCTAAATTCAATTGAGATCTGTTCCTCTCTCTACTTCTCAACAGAAAGTGATCCAGCAGATAGACTGTTTGACTTGAAATCTGAAGAATCTACTCAAATCCTGCCCCAGATACTCATTAGTTGTGTGACCCTGGGCAAGTGATTTAACCTTTCTCAGCTTCAGTTTCCTTAAAATATAAGATGGGAATAATAATAGGACCTACTTCCAAGAACTGTTGTATGGGATAAATGAAATTAGAATTATAAAGTATTTATGAATGTAAAATGCTTAGCAGATGAAGGCTTGGCAGATGAAGCCATTAATTTCTTTGATATTGCCATCCTCTTCCCAAGTTATCCAATCTCAAAACTTCCATCATTCTGAACTTAAGCTTTTGATTGTCAAGTGGCTAATGATGCCTCCAAAGGAGAAAAGCTTCTAGTGACTTCTCACTGTCTAACAAATAAAGATATCATCATAACATAGAAATTCTCCAGGTCCCTTTGCAGGACTCTTCATAGTGTGGATGCTTAAAAAAATGCTTGTCAAATGATTGGATTGAACCAATAGTGATATCTGTTTCTTTATTCAAAGTCCAGCTTAGATATTGCCATTTTGCCAACAGGAAATGACTCTTCCCTCCATGTGGGGATTTTGTGCATTCCCATAGTCATTGTCTAACTTGGGTAGGGGTGTGTGTGTGTGTGTGTGTGTGTCTGTCTGTCTGTCTGTCTTTTTCCTCTTACTGAATTATAAGTAAGGATTGTTTCTTATTTTATTTCCATAGAAGGAGCATGGTAAGTAAATAGACTGTTAAACTTGGAGTTAAAAATCTGAGTTCCAGTCCTGTCTCTGATCCTATTATATGTGACAAGGCACCTTATCCTCTTAATCAACTTTTCAAGCCTTGTTTTAATTGGGTTGCAATCTGCTGTGGTACTTCCATATAGCTTTACTAAAGTGTACAATTTGATAACTTCCTATTTTGCCCAATGATGCTTGTTAATTAGGAAATATTCTTTCTTCCTTCCCTTTCCCTCTTCCATCCTTCCCTTTCTCTTTTTTTCTGCTTTTCTTCCTTTCACTCTTTCTTTTTTCTCTTTCACTTTTCCTTCCTTCCCCAATTTTTTCCTTCCTTATTTCTTTCCTCTCTCCCTCAATTCTTTTCTTCTGTTCTCTCATTCTCCCTTTCTTCTCATTCTTCCCTTTCCTCCCTCCCCTCCTCTCTCTCTCTCTCTTCTCCTCCCCTCCCCTCTTACCCTTTACCTTTCCTTTCCTCTTGAATTTTCCTCTTTCCTTTCCCTTTCTTTTCCTCCTGCCTTTTCCCTTTCCTTTCCTCTTGCCTTTTCCTTTCCTCTTTCCCTTTCCTTTCCTTTCCTCTTGCCTTTCCCCTTCCTTTCCTCCTGTCTTTTCCCCCTTGCCTTTCTCCTTTCCTTTTCTTTTCCCTTTCTTTTCCTTTCCCTCCTCTTTCCCTTTCCCTTTCCTTTCCTTTTTCCTAGTTTCTCCTTCATTCTTTTGAAGGATTCACATTGAATGCTCTTAGACAAATCTAGCTACCCCTCTAAGATCTCCTAAAGCGCTACTTTCTCCTTTAGGACGTCCTAGATCATTCCAGCCCACTGAGATCCCTCCTTCTTCTGAATTCCTGTAGTACTTGTCTACGTCCAATAAATTAGCCCCTGATTCTGGCTTCCATTTTTCTGTGCTCTTTTGTTTTTTCTAGTTGTACGTGTTGTTATTGTAGCCCAGGGCCTGCAGCTTATATTTCTCTTCTATGTTCCAGACCTTGGTCACCCAGAACAGCATTCTGAGGAAGTGTTGAAAAGCTGCCTTTTGACTGATGTCCTCCATCGGCTCCAGCTCCAGGTCAGAAAACCAGGCTCTCTGAAATCTCAGTTCATAGTTCTTTCCAACAGTTAAGTAGGAGCCCGGGCCCTGCATTTTTGTAGTGTCACTTTAGCCTAGGTGTCTGGCATGCCGGGAAAAGCCAGGACCTTCTAGCATCCATTTATGGAACAAGCCCTCCAAGGAGAAAGCGAGCAGGAGAGACAGACTGGGAAAATACTTTCTCTGTCAGCACTGCAGTATTAATGGCAATTGCTGCATTGCTGGGTCATAAATAATAGCCCATGCTTCTCTCCAAAGAGAAGTGAATTGGGGTTTCAGGCCAGAAACACAATGTGAACAAGACCAAGTTTCCATAAGTAAAAAATGACATGAATTACATGACATCTGACCAATCCATGGGGACTGGAACAATAAGTATTTCTTTAACAGCTCTTTGCAGTGAATTACATCTGCTGCCACAAAACCCCTAAAATAGATCTGATCTTCTGTTTCCTATATCCAGAACTGGTGCTGGGGTAGAAAAAGCCCTAGGTCTTCAGCCAGAATGACTGTGTTCCAGTCCCATTTCTGCCATTTACTACCAGTGGGGCTTTGGGCAGTTTCTTCTCTTCACTGAGACTCAGTTTCCTCATCTATAAAATGAGTCAGTAAACATTTGTGCTCCCCACATTGCAGTTGTTATAAGTGGTTTTTTTAAAACCTTAAAGAGGTATCAAGGTATATGGGGGATAGTCAAACTTGCATCTTGTTGATTGACTTCAAGACTTATAGCTCTTATATACAATCTGGCTGCCTGACCTTGAACCAATAATCGAATTTGTACCAGTTCCTCATGTCATTCTCCAAGACTCTCAGGTATAGTATAGGGGAAGTGTTACACTGGTGGAGGGCATTAGCTCATTGAGTCACTCCTGATTCCAATGAAACAAAAGGTCAGGAGAAAAAAAGGTGCTATGTGAATGCAAAATTACTTCATCTAGAAGGAGTGAAACATAGTGGATAGGGAACCCAGGAAGACCTGGGTTCAAATCCTGACTCTTAGTGAGTTCAAATCTGGCCTCAGGCACTTACTAGCTGTAGAATCCTGGACTTCAGCCTGCCTCAATTTCCTGAACTGTTAAATGGGATCATAATAGCATCTACTGCTCAGGGTTGTTGTAGATCAAACATAATATTTTAAAGTGATTAGCATTATACTTATCATATGGTAAGTGCTTAATAATTCCTTCCTCCCTCTCTCCCTTCCTTCCTTCCTTTCTCAATCTCTCCTTCTCTCCTCTGCTGATACATCTCAGTTTTATATGACTATAAGTTACTGATGACTTACCATATGAATAGATAGGATTTTCTACACTCTTATGTGTATTTTCCCTACTCTTATGAAATCACTAATCCAACTAAAAAAAGCAAAATAAAAAAACCTAGTTAACATTTCTTTATCACTTTAAGGTTTTCCAAGTATATTTGCATTTATTATCTCATTTGATCCTTACAACTACCCTAGGAGACCAACGCCATTTTTAGATGTTGAAACTGAGCCAGAGGGCAAGGAAGTTGCTCAGGGTTACAAAAATAATAGGGTTCTAGGAAGGATTCAGATTTAGGTTGGTTTTTTTTTTTTTGCTTCTTTCTATATGCTCTACCACTAACTGCAATAAGAGTCAGCTCTGGATGGTTAAAATATATCTAGCAGACCATCATTAGGGTCTGGTAGATCTGGATTCAAAGTTCTAATGCTAAGTAGTTGAATGACCAAGTAAGTTCAGTTCTCTGAAGTTCAGTTTTCTCATCTTTTAAATGGGGATAAAAATACTTGTACTGTGCACCTGAAAGGGTTGTCATAAAACTTAAATAATAGAACAAAAAATGTAAATTTCTGTGAATTGTCATTATTTTTTTTGTTATTTTGAGAGAAGGCTGGGCCTAATAGAAAACAAATGCACTTGGAGGTTCAAGTTTTTACCCAGAAATTTGCTTACCATGTGATGTGGTCAAGTCATTCAACCTCTGTCTGCCTCAGTTTCCAAATCTCCAAAATGGGAATAGTTACACTTATCTCCCAGGTTGTTGAGAAGATCAAAAGAGATAATACATTTGAAACACTTTGTAAATTTAAAAGGAATGAAGCAATTTTAGCTGTGATGACATTGAACAAGACTCATGTTTGGACAGGTCACAGAAACTAGATCATACCCAGGGATCATCTATAAACTAGCAAAGGAATTGGAAAGAGAATCATTCTGAAAATTTGAGAAAGTCTGACCTTTTAGGACATCCCTGAACAAAAGCCACATCACTGGAAGGAGCAGAATAGTCCTTGGCCAGATCACTCCTTTGACTTGAAGTGAACTTTCTCAGCTTTGAAGGATCTGCAGGATGTTGACTGGACCTTCCATCTTCCCATCAGTGTTCAATGATTGAAAAGTGCTAATGACAGAGGAGTTCTATGATAGAAAAATGAAATAAAAAGGACTTCCAGCAACCAGAGGTCCAAGGCTCTCTGTGTCTCTGTCTCTTGTACTAAGTTTGAGCCCACTTTGTGCTGGGTTACTTGTAGAAGTGTGTGCCCAAGGAGAGAAGATATTTTGTACCAAGTCTTCCTACTATGCTCCTTTAGTAGATAGCCCTATCTAAAGTTACTTAACATTGATTGAATAAATTAATTCTCAATTGATAATCCTGGATGAATGAATAGAAAATCTATTAAGTGCTTACTGTATGCAAAGTTCTAGGATTCTAAATAGAAAAGTCAGACAATCTCTGTCTTAAGGAGTTCACATTCTAATGAGGGAGACAACACATATGGAAGGTTTTAGGCACAAGTCTGATGCAAGGGTTCCATGGTTCTTTGGCTGCAGTGGCAAAGCAGATGGTGATGCCTCCTCTTTAATATTATTGCCACTTGAGGGAAGAGCATTAGTGAAGAATTGAGACAATAGTGTTAGAGGTTCCTTGGGGTTTCTCCTTAGAATATTCTGAGAAATCTACTTGTAATATATGTTGGAGTTGGCATAAGGATTTTCAGAGCATAAATCGGTTCCATTTTTAAACAGAGAAATTTCATTTTTCAAAATATTGTAATAGTGCAATAGTGGTGAATACCTTAACCAAGGTGACAAAGCTAGTTTTTGTCTGATCTGATGTACTTAAGGGAAGGAAGGAGGGAAGTAGAGAAAGTGTGGAGGAGGAGTCAGAACAAAAGAGGAGGAAAGAAAGAGGTAGAAATAGAGAGGGCTGAGAAGGTACAAGAGAGAGGATAGATAAATCAATCAACGAATGTTCATAAATCACCTCAGCACTGTATCAAGTGATATACCTAGAATACCAAGGCAAAAGTGAATAAATTCCAGCTCTTAAGGAAGATTCCTTCTATGGCAGGCAACATGTATATAAATTATATTTGTATGGATCTATTCACTCATCCAGCTTCTCACCTGTCTATTAGTCTATTTATCTCTCATCTATCTAATCTATCATCTCTCTACCTCTCTATCTCTTTTTCTCTCTATCTAATCTACAAAATCCCCTATCTACCTATCCATCATCTGCTCTCCATCTCTCTATCTGTCCATTCATCTATTTATCTGTCTGTCCATCCATCCATCCATCCATCCATCCATCCATCCATCCATCCATCCATCCATCTTTCTATTTATCACAACTTTTGCACAGTTACGCAAAAACCTAGAGAAAGAAGATGGAATACTTTATATTTAAGGAACAACAGTCATTTCAGCTTGCTGGACCTCCATCAGAATAAATGGAATTAGACTTATGAAGGAGAACAATGTGGGGTTTCTAGAAGAAAAGAGAGAATGCTAGAATAGGAGAAGAAAGAGCTTGTTAGGAATTATAAGAGAAACAGAGGCGAATGAGACTCAGGGAGATAAAAGGCATCTAAAGAGAGGAAAGAAGTCAGAAGGTTGTGACTTATTAGCTTGTGTGTGTGTGTGTGTGTGTGTGTGTGTGTGTGTGTGTGTGTGTGAGAGAGAGAGAGAGAGAGAGAGAGAGAGAGAGACAGACAGACAGACAGACAGACAGACAAACGGGTGGAGGGGAGGGTTACTATATCCATTTGTCCCTTTCTTTCAGGTGAGACCAATGGTGCTTCCCCAGTCCCACTTATCTAGACAGAATTGTTTCTCCTGTAACCTATAAACTACCATTCCAGAATCCTCACCACCATGACTAGAGAGACCTTGTTTTCCTCTATGCTTCTGGGAAAGGTGCCCATTTCTATATTGTAAATATGGTATTGATTTTCCCATTTTTCTCAAGTGCAAAGCCAAACAACTTTATCTTGCTTACTTTCTCCTTTTCTTATTATCACCATCCAAGATGTCAGGAGACATTTTTCACACTATTGAATTTATTCAGCAGCTCCCATTCCCTCAGTGGTCTGTAGAGTAGAGTGAAAGTGTCACTAAAGATAAACCTAGCCTGTACCTTGACTAGCTCAGGACATAGAAGGCAAAGAGGGAAATTGAGATGGTTGTTGGTATCCAACAGAAATAAAACTAGTCAACTGGTGACATGCACAGAGAATTATGTACATCCAAGCTCTTATGACTGCTTGGGAAATGGATCTCTCTCTCTCTCTCTCTCTCCTTCTGTCTTTATCTCTGTCTTTCCCTTTGTCTCTGTCTCTTTCTGTCTCCCTGTTTTTCTCTTTCTCTTTCTCTCTTTCTCTGTCTGTTTCTCTCTCTCTCTCTCATCTATCCATCCATCCATATATACACGTACATATGCATATACATAGAAACATCTATACATATAGGTATTCTCTCTATACATACATCTACATACACACACACAAACACACACACACACACACATATATATATATATGCTTAACAAATGCACAATCATTAGAAACTACATCGACACATTATTTATCTGGCAAGTGATTTCACATAAATGAAATTTTTTGTCCTAATATCTGAAGTTCATCACTTCAACTGCCTTTCCCTGTCCTCTGCCCAGTAATAGGATGGAAGAATAACCAAATATCAGAGTCAGAACACTTACTTGATCAAAAATCCCCTCTAGAATGTACCATCTGATCATTGAACCTTTATTAGTGTTCTCGGGGCGGGAGTGGGTCCCCTATCTTGAATTGGCACATTCTATTTTTCTGTAGCCCAAATTATTAGAAGTTTTTCCCTAAACTAAGCCTCAATCTACCTCTTTGTAACCTCTGTCCCTTGCTTCTTAGTTTAAGGCTGGGAAAAAATAAGTCCATTCCCTTTTCCATGTGCGGTTGTTGCTTTGTTTAAGTCCATCTGATGCTTTATGATCTCATTTGGGAGTTTCTTGGCAAAGACATTGGAGTGATTTGCCATTTCCTTCTTCAACTCATTTTACAGATGAGGAACTGGGGCAAACCAGTGTCTGAAGCAAGATTTGAACTCAGGAAGATGAGTCTTCCCAATTACAAGTCCAATGCTCTATCCTCTGGCCTACCTAGAGGACCATGTGACATCCTTTCAAATATAATTTATTCTCTAAGGTTGTTTCTCGAACTGCACTGGAAATTACTAAGCCCACTCTTACCTGCATCTCATGGCCCTCACCGGTATGCTCCTATTGATAATAGCACAGTAGGATGACTAAATGATAGCATCAGTAGGGTTACTAAGTTACCTTTAGAAGAGGTATTTACTAAGAATTAGAACAAGAACTCTAGTCACCCAAATCTAAAATACATTTTGCTATAATATACAAGGTCCTTTGGGAGAAGGGGCTCAAACTTAAGGTAACAAAGATAGTGAATCATAGATATAGATACCACATTTGGCAAAGGGGTCACTCACATTTCTTGGTTACTAGAAATCTCTTTCCTTTCTCATGAAGTGCCACCTTATAAGAAACTCTGCTGAGTTTCATTATTTGTAGAGTTGATAATGGACATTCTTCTCTGAAATAAGGGATCATATACTTGAAGCTGCTTCATGAAATAACAGCAATATTTTAATCATATGAATATATCTCATTAAAATGTTTAACTCTTTGGAACTAGTGTGAAAATATAGTCTTTCTGTTTTTCCATTAGTTATAATGGGATCTCTATCTAATGAAGCGACATATTAGAAAAATTCGACCACTGACATAGATTTACATTTAGTATACAAAGATCAGAATGACACCTACTGAGTATCTGCATCCTGTGTACACTACTTCCTAATTATCAATTCTATAAATGTCTTTTAAATTATAAATGTGGAATTTAGAAGGGTTGTAATTTTAATAATCCTTTGTCCTAGATTTCCTCTATAAAGGTTCTTCCCACAACCCTGGACTAGACATGTAATTTCATCTATGTGTGGGACTCCCATTGTTCATATATATATATATATATTAATATATATATATATATATATATATATATATATATATATATATATATATACATACAGACCCTCCTCTCTGATCGAGATCAGAAACTGGTTTGTCATTAATTCTCTTTGAGAGGTGACTGGGACATGGAGAACTCCTTTAGTGTATTTAAGTGACTTACCCAGGTCATAAAGCCAACATGTGACTATGTTTGGACATCTATACACTGTGATATTAAGACAACAGCCATTCATAGAATGTTTTGTAAAGAAAAACAATTACCAAATAAAAAAAGATGTTATCATATGGTGACTAAAAATCCATATGAATGTATTTCACATGCCTGTTGTCCCATGGCCCACCTCCATTCTGGACTTGCTTAGGATACCACGTTGTTGTAGTCTGTTTCCACCAGAATACTGTTATTCCTTGGCTCAAACTCCGCCAAATTCAGGGGATCCAAGAACAATCATTACAACCAATCTGAGAAAAACTGTAATCAAGAGAGAATTTTTGTGGCTAGAAAACGTACCCGAAATTGCCAATAATGGATATTCCATAAGCACGATGGCTTTTTTAATGCCAGATCCTATTAGAAAAGTAGACATTCTGTCAAAAAAATCCTTATTTTGCTAAATACTTTTGAACTGAGACAACAACATCAAATACAATGAAATATCCAAGGATGGATGATATATATTTATAAGCTAAGTGGGATTTTCAACTGTTAAGTTGATGTAAATGAAACCCCTTAAAAATCATTCTCATCATTCAAATTATGGGATGGTCTTCACATTTTCCACAGCCTACCCTCTTAGATATTTTCATTTTTGTTTATATTCCTTCAATATTTCCATCTCTAAAAGAATGGTGCTTTCTCATTAGTATTCAGGTAATAAATTGTACATTAGAGGTGAGAGACACTCAGGTATAGAAGAAATTGCAACTCTAGAATGAGGAAGTTAGGGTTTGACTTGAGAGCTCTTCTATTTGATATTTGTGTGCCTTCAAGCAGGTTGCTTCCCCTTACTTGGCTTCGGTTTCTCCTTTTCTTGAGCTACATTACCTCTAAGATCCCTTCCTCTTTATTGTTCTGCTTGTAGAATCAACTGCATCCAAACCACTGGACAGAGACTTTTGGGTGCCTCATCCTCTGGTTCTTTGGCCCAGCAAAAGATCTCAAGCATGCTATTATGACAGCCAAGATTCATATTAGCATCCTGGTAGCACCTCAATGTGCTCTAATTATTAAAATTATCAACTTTAAATAGTGTTGGAGAGAATCCCATTTACTGTTATATAATTATATGGTACACAACTTACTATTTAACAGATTTAGATATTCCACAGGTGAGATGAAGTTAATTTATCTACAGTTCTAGGTTTAGTCTTTTGTCCAGATCCAAGTCACTTTATACAATCTCAAAAAGTTTATCTTGTATGGTAGAAATCCTAGTATGACCATAGAAGTCCTTCAACCTGGGAATCTCGTTTCTATAGATCTTTAGACAGTATCTGTCCTCATGAAACTTATTGGTAAGAGGACAGGGATAACTCAAATACAAAAGAGCATGGGAAAATGCACCATATGAGTTATCGGGAAAAAGTGCATGAATAGTTCAGAGGGAAGAGAGATCACTTCAAATAAAAGATACTGGAGAAAGTTTCAAGGAAGAGGTGGTTGAAACGGGCTTACAATAGCACAAATAGAGTTGGAAAATAGTTTTTCGGGTCTAGGGAATAACTTAGGTTGACTGGTCATATTGTTGGCATAGAGTTAAGCCAAACTCTTTGTTACATACATACATGCCAATGGCACTACCTACAAAGCATTCTCTAGACATTGGATTTTTGTTTTCTTTCTCAGTAACAAAGGTATGTCATATTTAGTCCTTGTTTTCTTGCATGTTGTCATTTGTATGAAAGGTGGACATTCAGTTAGGCTACAAACATTTAAATGATTTTTATGTTTCTGGTATTGGACTGAGTTTTGAGGCTAGATATAAAGAAAGAACAAGTAAAACCCTTAGGGTATTGGTTTCAAAGCCAAGAGTCACCTTGGGTTTGGGTTGAGGGGATTGGGAGTATAGGATCATCAATGAGAGATGGAAAATGGAGTTCAAATGATTGCTGGAGGTTCGGAATTGCTAGGATGGGGGAGGGATGATGACTGATCCACTTTTAGGTATAAACCCTTAAACACAGGATGAGTACAAATGGACATATAGATACAAATGAAAGTAAGAAAAATTAAGTTTTAGAAACATGAATCTAGATTTGGAGGACAGTTCAATTCTATAAATGAGGAAACTGAGGCTCAAGAAGGTGAAGTGAGACTTTTTCCAAAGTCCCAGAAGTGATGATGTTAATTCTGGCCATTTGTCTTCAGAGCAGATAGCCATGTCTCTTGAGAGAGTAACCACATGAACACCAGTAAGACCCAAATGTGCTTATAAGCTCAAGACTGCAGTTACAACATTAGCTGAGATGAAATGAGTCAAAAGTAATTCTGGGTCAAACGGTCAAAGGAATAGACAGCTGGGGATCTGATGGTGCGGTTAGTACTGATGCTTTAGGCAGAACAGGGAACTCGTTGTTCCTTTGAGGTAGATTCAAGGATTATAACTGGAGGAAAGTCCATCTAAGCCAAAAGGAAGAAATATTTGGATCCTCTGTTCTGTTGATATTTCCTTTATGGGAAGACCCTGTGAATATATGTGCAAATTACTGCCTATGGACAGAAATAGGCTCATTTATGAGTATTCCTATATAGACTAATGGTTAAGGCCTGTGGAAACCTAGAAAAAGTTTGATTTAGAGTGTAACCTTCAATTAAATGAAACCTAAAACAATTTTATAGAGTGAAAATTGTGTCTTCAGTTTAAATCTTCAAAACTACCTTTGTTGAGCTAGTTAACAGATGGCAAGTATTAAAACAGCTTATTTTTAAAGTGTTTTAAAAAACTTTTATTGATGTTAAAAGTTGAGCTTAACTGCTCATCTTTTCGATTTAGTAAAAATATTTTTAAAAATAACTTGGTTTTTATATCATAAAGAAAATAATTCCTTTTTCTGCAAGAGTTTAGCCTATCAACTATTTGCAGAAGGGTTGACCTATTAAACAAGTAACACAATTTATATGTATGAACATCCATACACATAAACAACATGGCTCTTGGCTTTGAACCTTCAAGAGTCCTTAGGCTTTGTTATATTTTTTAGATAGTGAGTATACCCCTATGAGTACTGTATATATTGGAAAAGGCACATAGACTTGGAGCTCAAGGCTCTGGGTTCAAATTCTGAAGTTTCATCTCCACTGTTGTTGCTGTTCAATCATTCAGTTGTGTCCAACTCTTGTGACTCCTTTCGTTGGCAGATATACTGGAGTGGTTTACCACATCTCCATCGTGTTCCAATTTTGCAGATGAAAAACTAAGGCAAATAGAGATTCATTGACTTGCCCAGGGTCCCACAATTAATAAATGTCTTAGACTAGATTTGAACTCAGATCTTCCTGACTCTACGCTTTGTGCTTTAGACTTGGTATCACCTAGTTGCCCCGTTATTCATATATGTTTTAAAAAATCATATTGGATGTGGAAAGATCAGACTATTTCCTCAAAAGAATATTATCATAGGGCATAGCTAGATGGTGCAGTGGATAGAGCACTGGCCCTGGAGTCAGGAGGACCTGAGTTCAAATCCGACCTCATACATTTAATAATTACTTAGCCATATGGCCTTGGGCAAGCCACTTAACCCTATTGCCTTGTAAAATCCTAAGGGAAAAAAAAGGAAAAACATTCTTCCCTCTAAGTCATTGACCATTTCACATGCTCCATTATGATTTATTTATAGATTCTCTATATCTGGTCCTAATATGTATCTCATCCTAATCATGATCATATTTTTTTTTAAATTTTATTTATTTAAGGCAATGAGGTTAAATGACTTGCCCAAGGTCACACAGCTAGGTAATTATTAAGTGTCTGAGGCCACATTTGAACTCAGGTATTCTTAACAATCTATAAATCAATCAATCATACATTTTAAAGCACATCTTAGTGTTAATACTAAGCAAAGCACAAAAAAAAGAGCTACCTTGCTATCCTTACAGGTCAGGTCTAACAAGATGTTTTTTGTGTTAATCATCAATCCTTTTGTAGAGAATCAACTTTACAATGATTTTGCTTTGTAGGAAATCAGGCTAGGTAAGATTCTACCATATGTAGCGTAACGGACCATGTGAAATTAATATGGTGAATATGGAATAATCATTAGCCATGAAAATTTTAGATAATCATTTAATCTAAGGAGACCCCAAATATCCGATTTTAGTCCTCCCACCCCTTCCCTCATATTTTTAGTTTCCTGGTACAGGAAAGCTGGTATTAAAAGTGCCTCCAAAGAGAGACTCACAGATGAAAATAAAACCCAAGGTTGTCTTGTGATATAGCTGATATACTGTGCAATAAAACCAAATTCTTCCACTTTAAGTTTGAACAAATCCAGATGTTTTTATGTGGCAATTATGGGAAGCTTCATTTAAATTACTTCTGTCAGAAATCATTTGGTTTCTGGAAAACTCTGGTTTATTACACCTGAAGTACACAAAGGAAAAACTCATTAGCTATAATGCACTCTATGGCACTGAAAGGTCTGGGCATCTGAGGAGATGGTCTTAATGGAAATAGTTTCCTTGCAGCAAAAAGTTGGTCAAAAGGACCAAAGCACCAAAAATGAAACCAAACAAAATGGCGGAATCTCAGAGTTGGAAAAGACTGGGGAAATTAGTGGGGCTCATTGCTGGACCTGGAGTCAGGAAGAACATATTTCAGATCCAATCTCAGTCACTTATTAATTTTGTGACATTTGTGACACTGGCATTTGTGACATCTGTTTGCCTCACTTCCCTCAACATTAAAATAGAAATCCCTGTAGCACCTATCTCCAAAGGTTGTCGTTGGATTCAAATGAGTTAATAATTAAGGCAATATATATAAAATATATATAAAAATATATACAAACAATATCTAATACTAACTATGTAAAGATACAGTATGTAATATATACATACACTATATAATATGTCTATATATGCATACATATTACATATAAGAGAGAGAGAAGAAGAGAAAAGGAGGAAAAAGATGATACAAGAGGGGAAAATAATAGAGTTTTCTTTCTGGGGTCCTTTTTCTGAATGAACAAATGATTGCTCCTTTCAGTATGTGCTCAGCTCTATTAATGGCTCCTGCTATAAATATTATTTTCCAAAGGAGGCTATGTCAGCTCAGGGCTCTGAGATTTATTACTTTGATTCATTCCATTTTCATGCTGGAATGGACATTCAAAATCATTTATTCAATCTTATTTTACAGAGGAGGAAACTATGGAGGCTCAGAGAGGGAAAGAAATGTGTCCAAGGACGCCCAATTTGTTAGCAGCAGGGCAGAAACGAAAACTGAAATGTGAACTAATTGCTATTGGTCTCTTGTTTTCCACGTCTGACTCTACCTGACCCCATTTAGGAAAAAGAAGCTGGAATGGCTTGCCATTTCCTTCTCAGTGTAAAGGATGAGGAAACTGAGGCAAACAGGATTAAGTGACTTGCCCAAGGTCACTAGTATATTTCTGAGGTTAAATTTGAACTCAGAGCTTTCTGACTCTAGCCCTGTACAATATAAAGTCACCTACCTATGGTCTGGTAAAATTTTCACTACGCATGTACATAGATTGCTAGATAGTGCAATGGATAAAGCTCTGAAGTCAAGTAGACCTGAGTTCAAATCCATCAGATGCTGTATCACTGCATCACTATATTTCTCATCTGTTAAATAGAAGTAAGAATAAAACCTACCTCATAGGGTAGTTGTAATGACAAAATAGATATTTGCAAATCCTAAAAGTATTTTTATAAATGCTAGCTTTTATTGTTATTATTAGTCATTTTTCCAATTGATTTTTTTCCCCCTCTCGATTAAGAATACTGGTTTAAAGCTAAGTCTTTGGCAGAGGGGCAGTTGGTGGTACAGTGGATAGAACACCAGCTGTAGAGTTAGGAGGACCTATCTGAGTCCTAATTCATCTTCAGACACTTACTAGCTGTGTGACCCTTGACAAGTCACTTAATCCCTAATGCTGTTTTTTTTAAATTTATGTATTTATTTTGAGTTTTACAATTTTCCCCTAATCTCGCTTCCCTGCCCTCACCCCCACAGAAGGCAGCCTGTTAGTCTTTACATTGTTTCCATGGTATGCATTGATCTAAGGTGAATGTGATCAGAGAGAAATCATATCCTTATCCCTAATGCTTCTTAAAAAAAGAAGAAAAAAATAAAGAAAAACTTTGTCAAATGATTGGTCAGATTAATTATTTTTAATTATGGTTGTGAGTCTGTGTCAAGATATTGTAGGCTGATGCCGCAACGTTTTTCACCTAGATGTCTTATTTTAGTACTTGTAGTGGGTAAGAGTTTAGAGAGATCAGCGCTGTTCAAACTGCATTTTACAGGAGAGATAATTGAGACCTGGGGTGAGGAAACAAGGGGACACAATTCATCTAAGTTCATATAAGTTAGTAAATCTATGATTTTAAACTGAAATCATTGAACTCTTATCTCCAGCATGTTTTTCTCTGTATCACATTGTACCCAGTGAGATTCAACAGCTATTTCTTAAGTGACTACTGTCTACAAAGACATTAAGTATCTCTCCTTATTAGAGCGGGAAAGGGCCCTGGAGACCCTTCTTTCTTGTTTTCATTTTTTTTTTTTTCAGATTTTTCAAGGCAGTGGGGTTAAGTGGCTTTCCCAAGGCCACACGGCTAGGTAATTATTAGGTGTCTGGGGCCGGATTTGAACTCAGGTACTCCTGACTCCAAGGCCAGTGCTCTATCCACTGCGCCACCTAGCCACCCCTCATTTTCATTTTATAAAGAAAACTACAATGCCCCATCTTCCTAACCTAGTCCAGGGTTCCTTCTGTCCAGTTAGGACAAATGATTAGAGCAGAAATTGGATCCTCTTGAACCCTCTTCTAGTACTTCTCTTTCTCTTTCCAATTTGCATCCCTTATTAGAAAAATCAAATCATGTCACTACTGAACCCTTGGGCATTTTCCTCAGGAGCTTTTCCATTACATTGGCACTCTTTGGTTATGTCTATGCAACACTAAACAACTGGTCCTTTAAATTATTTAGATCATTGAATGATTAGATCTGAGGCTAGAATGACCTACAGAGGTCAGTTAGCCTAGTCTCCTCATTCTGCAGAGGAGGAAATGGAGGTTCAGGGAAGTCTTGCCCAAAGTTAAATGTGTAGTGTCATAGATGAGCTGCTTAGCAGAGGAGAGAAAGTGTATTTGAATAATTAAAACAGTAAAATCTATTTCAGAATGCTCTGCAAATGCTGAGTTGGAAGGGACTTCTGAAGTTGTCTGGTACTACTTCTTAGCCACCAAAGATTCTTCTTTGGCAGAGGTTCTTAACTTTTCTCTTTGGCAGTCTGGGCAACCCTTCTCAGATTCTTATTTTTAAATCATCAGAATAAAATGCATAGGGCTACAAAAGAAGTCAATTATAAAGAAATATAATTATCAAATTTTTTGTTAAAAAAAAGTTCACAGACCCCAGGTTGAGATACCCTCATCTATGGTAGTCTTGGAAATCAATCATATAGCTTCTAAATAAATCCTTCCAGAGATGGAATAGGACAATCATTATTTTCCTTAAGGTAGTTCATTCGATTTCTGGTTAGTTCTAAGGAATTCTTTATGATATAATATTGAAATCTGCTTCCCTTGAATTTCCAACTATCAGTCCTGGTTCTGGCTTCTAGAATGCAAAAGAAGGCATATCATCAACTTAACCCATGATTGAATTTTACCAATAGGGTACACTGAGGCAGATTACTGAGCAAGATAACATTTATTAGCAGGGGCCTGTTACCTCTCAATAAATGGGTCAATGGATTGGTGATACTTTATATATTAGAAGAAAGTGCTCTTGCCCTGCCAAATCTTATCTTTTCCTATGAAGACTTCCCTATTGCTTCAACGGTTCAGTAAGAGATGTGGTTGGTCTCACAGTCTTGAAAGTCCTCCTCTTAATGTCTGTTTAGAATGGAAGTCTCAGAATTGGGTTCATTATTTCAAATATAATTTAACCAAAGTGAAATAGCATGAAAATCACCTGCTCTTGGTTAGGTCTTATGCTGCTACCAATATAATCTAAGTTATTATTTTTTCTTACCAGTCATGCTGTGTGGCTGTTTTACATTGAACATGTGGTCAGCTAAATCCCTCAGGTCTTTTTCACATGAGCCCGTGATTAGACAAGTTTCCTGACCCTGAACATGTGTAGATGATTTTTTGAACCTTGACAATAAAATTTAATCTTGGTTTCAGTCCCAATCACCACATTAGCTATCCTTCCATTAAAAAAAAAAATTAACCATTCTATGAAGTTACTACTTCATTATACTTTGTCATTTTGTTTATTAATTATAAATTGTGGACAGAGGAAAGAACCGAAGCTCAGCTATGGTACGTAGGGAATAGTTTAGCTTCTGACTGATCTATATGGATTAAATTACACATGGCCAACCTAAGTGATATTTTTATATTTTTTTAATTAACCCTGCCTTCCAATCCTGAATGTTTCCAAATCACTAAAAAATCAAGACTTTTAAAACTGTATCATAGATGAGGAAATCATTGTTGCACGTGGTTGAAAAGTCTATGGCTTATGTGACTGCTTAGGACTGTCCAATTGACATTACATAATTTGACACTAGGGCCTATGCAGATGTTGTTTTAAAATTGGGGAGTTTTGAAAGTAAGAAGTTAATCTCAGATGTCTAGACGTTCCTTCCCACATGACTCCAGCATGGAAGACTGAGACCAAGGCCTTCCCAACCTGAATAATTTATATATCTGTAGTGTATTTTCACTGTCACAATGCCAAATTCCCCAAGAAATTTTGCCAGAGAGCTGCTCTGCTCATTTTTCTTTGATCTCCAACCCCTTGGTTCTAACACTGGCTTCCTTTCTTGCCCCAAAGCAGGAAACAAGCTCCGATTTGTTAGATAATGTCTTTTCCACTAAGAGAATGTAAGCCCTTGGAGAAAAAAGTCCTGTTTCAGGTCATTTGCTTTCTCAGGAAGTGGCCTCTTTTCTCAACTGAGGCTTGTTCCCAATGCAGAGGGTGTGCCCGCCTTTGAATGGATTATTCCAGAACAGTCAACAAAATAGATTGTATCCTTGGCAGAATGAAATCATCTGCCTAATCCAAATCTTTTTTTGTATGGCATTGATACAAATAAGGAAAGAAAACCTTTTCTCTATTAGATTATAATCACTGTTGAGTAAAAAGTTGGCCTTATGGATAGGCAATGAGTCACATTGAAGTTTGAAGGGTCCAAGAAAGGAATCCTTTATTCTAAAATAGCCCCCTCATTGGCTTACCCCAGAACCTAAAATTCTGTCATTAGTTATTTATGGATTTGGGTCAAGACATATTTCCTCTTGAGTACCTAATTGCAATGCAATGAGTAACACAATTACTCTCTAACTGCATAGCACCAATTAGTATAAATGATTATCATCACAAATAACATGGCATAATGGAGGGATAACTGGCCTTGGAGTTGGGAATACCCGGGTTCAAGTTTCATCTTTGGTATTGACTGGCCGTGTCATACAAGGTCCCCCAGCCAATGCTCCAGATCAGAAATTGTTCAATTGTATTGGCTGAGAGAGTTTCTTCACTGTGCACTGGCATAGCTATCTATGTATATGCGCACCATGTATGTACTTATATAAATATTCGTGGATGCATATATGAACATATAGTTATTCCCTTTCATGACACAGGGGGTAGGGGTGTGATGCCCCTGTCATCTGGGAAATCCGTGCAGAATTTTGGCACTCCATGCCAGAGAAGTCTGAATTATTGTTATTTAAAGATAAAATAGGTTGAGATTATACAATACTATACATATATTTTATATATTTCTGATTTGTAAACTTTCTGTATCATCTGCTGGCCTTTGTTGTGTGTTGTCTGTGGCTTTTGCGAAACTCTCCCTAGATTCCCATTGAACTTTTTTATATACCGACCTGAGCTATATTGAAACCATGTTGGGGAAAAGCGCAATGTGGAAGGGTTGACGATAATCTCTTCATGACTGTACAGGTGTGTATGCATGTACATATTTAATATGCATTATATTTATAATTAGTGGTAATAGTAATTATTCATATTTATATCACTTGTGGTTTATACAGTTCCCTCAAACAACTCTGTTGAGATAGGTAGTGCAAATATTATTGTTCCAATATGACAGATGAAGAAACTGAGCTTTGGAGGTGAGGAGACATTTGTTAAAGTCATGGGTGTAGAATGCCCTTTCCATTAATTAACCTGCCAAATTGTTTCCCTAGGGCACAGCAAATTCCTACAAAAACTTGACAAAATGGTATCTAGGATAGATGGGGTTTGATAGTGGATATGGTAAAGGGGTAGTTCATTTCTGGTCTCTGGAGTCTTTCCTTCCTAGGGTCCTGAAGAAGGGTGCTCTTTTCTACTGCGTCAACAAGAGGTCCTCAAACTGAACTGAAGAAGGAAATGGCAAACTACTCTGGTACCTTTGCAAAGAAAATGCAATATGGGGTCATGAAGAATTGGAAACACCTAAACAACTGATTCTCTATCACATTCCCCAGAGCAAATAATTCAGACCTTCTCCCATACCTTCTCTTTTTCTTTCTCAGTCTTCATTCCCTTCCCGAAGCTCACATTTTACTATGAAAATAGAGATCAGAGAACTCCCTCTTGTTTGCTGTTTTTTTGTAAGGCAATGGGGCTAAGTGACTTGTCCATGGTCATATAGCTAAGTAATTATCAAATGTCTGAAGTCAGACTTGAAATGAGGTCCTTCTGACTCCTGGACCAGTGTTCTATCTACAGCACCTAGTTGCCCTGAGTTCTCTTCTTTATGTCAAATCTCTTAGACATCATCTTCCATTATTTCCCACTTTACCCCCATTCTCCTGCTATCTCCCTTGACTGTTTGCCCAACAACCACCTTCTAATTGCCCCATTCACTCCCTTCTAATTTTCAATCTTTTATTTATTATCTGTTTCCTATAAACATAACAAAACTCATTCATTCTATTTTAAAAATAAAAAAACTCACTTGACTTCACTCTTGTCTCAAACTATTGCACTCATCTTGCTTTGTTTTGACAATCAGTTACCTTAGAAAAAAATCATTTAATTTCCTTACCTTCATTTATCTCTTATGAATGACTTCTAAATTCTCTGCCAATATCATTCAACTTAAACTATTCTTTCCAAAGCTACCAGTGATCACTGAATTGCCATATTTTATGATAGTTTCTTAGTTGTCCTTTTTGTCCTCTCGCAGCATTTGATTTCTTTCTGTAGAGTCTCTTTTCTCTAGATGCTATTTTGCTGGCTCTCTTCCTACAGGTTAGAATGTTTTTCAGTCTCCTTTGTTAGAGACTGTCCTACCCCTTAATTGTGAGTGGATCCCAAATGCTCTGTGCCAGAACCTCTTCTCTTTTGGTATCTTCTCCTGTGAGCCACATCTCCATAAATCCAGGGGTCATTCTTCCATCAATCCTTCCCTGATATTTATAGAGCAAGTTCCAGCTTCTCTCCTGAGCATCACCAACTGCCTATATTCATATATTCATAGGTGCTGTCTAATGACCAGTGCAGCACTCATCTTTCCCCTTCTTTCTCATTTCCCTATATACATTACAGGCATTGTGGTCCTAGTGACTCAGGTTCTCAGCTTTGATAGCTCACTTTCCCTTGTCCCACATTGGTAGTTACCAAATCTTCTTTATTCTAATTCCATGGTGTTTCTCCCATCTATCCCCCTTTCTCTACAGATAACCATCTCACTTGTTCAGAGCCTAATTGCCTCTCATTTGGATTATTGCAATAGCCTACTAATTGGACTTTTTTCCACTCCACTTCCTCTTTCACTTAACTGTCAAAAGGATTTTCCAACTCTAACCAGGTCAATTCTTTATTTAGCAAACTTCTATGGCTTCCTTTTGCCTCTGCAATTGAATATACCATCATTTGTTTAGCTTTTAAAGCCTTTTACAATCTGGATCCAACTTGCCTTTCAAGGTTTAATATAAATGATCCCCATTTATGTACATTATACATTATTTATACACATTCTTTTATATAATTGAGTCAAATAGAACTCTTTGCCACTCCTCATATATTACATTCCATTTCCTTCCATTTGTGGGTTTGCCAAAGGTGTAAGATCTCTTTCTTCTCAGAATCCTGAAGCCTTATATAGTAGAAATACCAAAGAGAAAAGGGGTTCTAACCTCAGCCCTACCATGTTTTATAACCTTGGACAAATCACTTAGCCACTATCTGTCTCATTTTCATCAGTTCTAAAATGTGATTCTTGAGAAAGATGACCTATAAGGATTTTAAAAAAATTTTAATTTATTCTTTTAATTTAAATTTATTTGTTTTAAATTTATTTTTTAAGTTTTAAATTTATTATCTTATGATAGCCACCTCAATCCTTCCATTTACCACAGATTTTGAATTCATCCAGCTAGATGATCTAAGCAAAGTTTATTCATCCTTTCTCATTCCATGCTCATTATTAGGCCATTAGGAATCCAATTGGTCAGTGCCTTGATTCTAGAACTCTTGCCATCTCTTCCTATGCCATTTCCTCTGTATTAGTACTTTATGTGGTCTTCAATAGTTACTGGGCATCCTTAAATTTGTCACCTTCTGGTCAATTTCCTGATGAGCCTCTCTAAACCTTACTAGTTCTTAGACAATGAAAACAGAATTTTCCTCTGAGCCCACAGAGGAAACATTTCCAACTGTCTGGGACCTGCTATAATTTGTGATCAAATGGCTTAAGCTTTCAGAACCCAGGGCTGGGTCCATTCATAATAAAGCATCCTGGTAAAGGACTCCCTACTCTCTAAATAATATTCCCTACTGAGAAAGAAAATGAATATTTCCTAAGATCTCAGGATGTTAGATATAGAGTTTTAAGAGTGCAGAGCATCTATTTCAACTCTCTTATTTTACCCAGAAGAAAATTGAAGCATAAGGAAGTATAATTTGCCTTGAGTCACATAAGAGTTGGAGGTAGGATTTGAATTTTGATTTCTGACTTCAAAGTCAGAAAGGGAACATTTTTTAGAGTTGAACTTAGATTTTCTATCATCTAGGGAAAAAATAATTCAACCCAGTTAACCATCCAAATTCACAAAAGACACATCTTACTTCCAAGAATCTGAGGGAGAACTGTGAATTTGCACTCTTATTTCCCCATTATAGCATGGATGACTTCATCCATGAAAAAGCATGGCCAAAGCCCTGGAAATGCATTTGAAGATTCCCAGAAGTGTGTCTTATCCTTGTTAGCACTAAATAGATTTGGAGGAGGTTAAGCCTGACTGCTCCACTGGCCTGAGAGGGCCATGAAGTATCAGCAGCTCAGGAAGGCAAAGGGAGCATGTATGACTTCAGACTGGCTACTTTTGAAAGTCTGTGAATTCAAACCTTGCTGAGGTTGGATACATCTCATTAGGAATGATGAAAATCCTATGGTGAATCTCTACTGTACAGTACTCTATTCGTTTCTAGAGAATGCCACCCCCCCCAGACTTTATGAATCCCATCATTCTAATGAGAAATCCTTTGGTATAAAAATAGGCAAATGTGGGAAATATCTCTTTCTCTTATGTGAAAATCTTCCTCTAAGAGTCTAACTCATGGACTCATTAGGATTTGGTAGATAAATCCTAGTGAATAACCTTAGTCAAGTAGAAGTTATACAATGTGACCATAGCTTTAAATGTCAGAAGCAGGATTTGAACTCAGATATTTATAACTCCAAGTCTAAAAATGCTCTATGCTTCATTGCTATTAAAACATCCTGAGATTATTGTAGCATTTTCACCAGTCCAGGTGTTTTCTTGATTGTTGTATGCTGTCTTGCTCATGTGCAATGGTATGGACTGGATAGCTGAATGAGGACAGATTGTAGGAACAACTGGGACCAAAGTCCGGAGAAGAACTGGAAGTAGATTTTGACTCAATATAAATAGCAACTTCCTAACAATTAATGGAAAGAGAAATCTTGGGTGGTAATGGTTACCCTATTGTGATTGGCATTCAATCAAAGACTTGAATTGAGTGAAGGGGAAATTCATATTTCAGTTGATGGTTGGACCATGGATACTCTGAAACTTCTTTAATTTCTGATTCTATGAAGCCAAATTGTGAAGTGGGTCAGGATTTCAAAGAGAATAGTCCATATTTCTAACATAATCAACTAATGATTTCAATCATATCAGTTTGGTGTCATTGCCTTAAGAGTGCTTAAATTTTATTTTATAGCATACTATATGGCTATATGAGACAAGGGTTGTCTATGATGACAAATATGATGATGAAAAATATTTCTTGATAATTCAAGTAGTTATCCTTGGTCTTTAAGACTAAAATTAGAAGAAATGGGTTCAAATGGCAGAGGGGAAGACCAAAGATTGTTGTAAGCAAAAGCTTCCTAATTGTTTGAGCTATTCCAGGGTAGAATGTGTCGCCTCAGGAGGTAGAAGGCTCACCCTCTTTGGAAATGGGTCTTCAGTTATAAATACTGATTCTTGGTCAGGTTGCATTAGTTGACTTATAAGATCTCAGTTATTCCAGAAGTTGTCTTAAAGCATAAAACATCCAGGTGGGCTCCAGAATCTTCCATTTAGCTTTTCACCTCTCATATTCTCTTCTGTGGAAAGCATAATCAGTACCAAAATTCTCTCTTTTTAGAGAAATAGTCATCTTTAAATAGAATGTTATAACAATATAATTTTTTGTTATTACTGTTGAATCATTTCAGTTGTATCTGATTCTTCATGATCCCATGAGGGGTGCTGGGGTGCTTTGCCATTTCCTTCTCCAGCTCATTTACTAGCTGAAGAAACTGAGGCCAACAAAATTAAGTAGTTTGTCCAGAGTCACACAGTTAGTTTCTGAGACCAGATATGAACTGATTTCAAGCCTGGTGCTCTATCTACTGTGTCATGGAAGTCATTTCTCTCTGCCCTTATGGTATCTCTTGGAAACTACTATAAAATACATTAAGGCAGGAAATAATTCCTCATTCATGATCTCGGGGGAGTAATAACCCCCAACTTTGTGATTTAGAGGACAACCTTATCTTCCTCATCTTTACTAAATTCTGAAGAGTTGATCAGCATATATTTAAGAAAACTTAAGTTCAACAAATATCTATTAAATATTTCCTCTGAGCAAAGCCTTAATCTAGGTGCTGGTGATCCAAAACCAAGGCTGACCCCTGCTCTCAAGGAGTTTATAGTCTCCGTGGGACTTGACTTGAAGGATGAAGTATTGGGCTTGGAGTTAGGAAAACCTGTGTTCAAATCCTATCTCAGACATTTACCAACTCAGTGACCCTGAAGAAATCACATCACCATTATGGGCTTTCATTTTTCCATATGAAAAATGAAAGGACTAGACTCATTGACCCCTTAGGTTGCTTTTAGTTTTAAAACTATATCTGATTTTATGAAAGCAAGTACATAAAATGCATGAGAATTTAAGGAGAGAGAGAAAACCTTAGCTATAGCTGGTGGGTGTGGATCAGGGAAGGGTTTATGGAGAAGGGGAAGCCTTGAAGGAACTCAAGGAACCATGAAAGCAGATGAAGCCAGAGAGCATTCTAGTCATAGATGGAAGATAGGAGGGAGTGGCTGTTGGGAATGACCAGAGGTGGAATGTCAAGTTCAGAGGAGTGGCCAGTTTGGCTAAATGGTGAAATATTTGAAGAGAACTTGGTACAAGATAAGACTGGAAAGGTATTTGTTTCTCTTAAAAATGAGTCAAAATGAATTTTATTTCATGCCCCCTTTGGAGATACCTCAAGATCTCTGAAGGGTAGGATTTGGGCTTTTGCTGGATGGGAGCTTAGTGGTTTTTAGCAGCAAAGTGATTCTGCAGACATAGCTGGAAGTATTTGTTTTGGAATCATAAAAATTCTAAGAAATCAATCACTGAGTGGAAAATAGTTCCATAAAAAATTTTCGAGGTTAGAAGCCTGTGTCCCCTCTTCCAGCAGTTCACTTTTTTCCAAGCTTGTTGAAAACATCATACTTTTTTGTTAGTTTCCTTTTTTTTAAAAAAATGCAGTTTTTTTCTTGTTTGTTTTGTTTTTGAGCTTAATGGTAAAAAATGTGAGCATGACGACTGGACAAGTCTACTCTAAAACATGGAGAATGCAGCCAGTATTTTTCAATCCTCAGTTTCCCACGCTGGAAAACAAAGGAAATCAGACTAGAAGATTGCTGAAGACCTTTGTAACATTAATAGTCCATGACTGATAAACAGATGGGGAAATAACACCAAATTTTTATTAGAAGGTGTGGGTTTGAATCTTTTTTTCCCCCCCTTACTACCTGTATGAGTTTGTTCTGAGCACTTAATCCTGGGACTTCAGTTTCCTTATTTGTAAAGTAAGGGTTGTGATGAATCTATAGATAATATCTATAGAAGATAAATCTAAGATAGATTTTTAAGGTTTCCAAAACACTTTGTATATTATTCATTTGATCTTTATAGCACTATGAATTGCAGTTATAATTATCCTTATTTTATAGTTGAAGAAACTGGGTAAGTGACTTGCCCAATGTCACACACAGTGTCTGAGGTTGGATTTGAACTTGGATCATCCTGACTCTAGAGCCAGTGCACTATGGCACCCTTTAGCTACCTCTTCTTTTCCTTCTGGTTCTAAATCCCTGCCTTGGTGAATTACTTTTAGTGGTACAGTCAAGGAATAACCAATTAAAAATATTTTTGTAATCACTCTTTTGAAAACATTTTGTTTAAAGCTATATCATGGGTTTTAAAGATCCGAAGGTTAAAAATGACATAATCTTTGCCTTCAAGGGGCTTATCCTCTGGAAATGGAAGATAAGCCATATGAGGTTATTTAGCTATTTAAGTATACATTTAAAGAGAAATCTTACCTGATTCTCCAGCTACTAGTGCCTCCTTCCCCCCTCCATATCCTTGTCAGTTGTATTTTTTTGCAAACAAATCACCAATACTTGTTTGTGTATGTGTTTTCTTGTAAGTTCCTCGAAGGTAGGGACTACTTCATTTTTGTCTTTATATCTCCAGAATCTAACAAAGCACCTAACACTTAATGAATGAGTTTATATTTATACATATATTGAAAGCCAAATATTGAAATATTGAACTATTTATTTTTTATATTTATATTTTAAAAATTTGATTTTGAATTCATATTTATATATATTCAAAAATAAAATATTTTATATTGAAATAGAAATATAGTAAATATATTTAAAATGTTATAATTTTTTTTAGACTGTCCACTCTTGCATTAGAATTATTCTTTTCAAATCTCAAGATAGTTGAAAACATAGAGGTCTTTGTTAATGTTTCTTTTAAAAAATTAAAGGATTTTGTTATTATCTCCTTGTTGATTAATATCTGCTCTTCTCCCAAAGTCTTCCTTGATGCTCCTTTCTGGCTAAGGGACCTCTGGGTGCTCAGAGGTTATGCGAGAGGCACACAAATTCTGGTGGGTCCTACCAAGCCAGAAAGGCATTGAGCAATGAATCATTTGTCAGAGGACCAGTTAGCAAGGTACAAAGGCATTATTACTAGGAAGTTGGCCACAATGCTATGGATTTTCTTAGCCACAACAGTGCCAGAAACAAACAATGAAAGTGTGGTCTTAAGGGGGGCTCTTTGTGTTGGTTGAAGGAGTTTAGCATATTGACAAAATCAGGAATCTTTTGATGTTCAAATTTCAAAAACTGTGAGGAATAACATGGCCCAGGGGATTAAAAAGCAACATCTGTATCAGAATGAGCTGGGTTTAAATTCTGGTTCAGGACTGTTCATCCCCGAGCAAGGGACTTAACCACTCCCTACCCCAGGCAAGTCTCAGAGAGTATATGTAGAACATTTGCCAGTCTGCATTGGCAGAAGGAATTTCCTCCCTGGGCATTCCCGACCCAAATGAAATCACAATCCAATACAAACAAAACAAAACAAAAATCACAGAAAAAGAATAATAAAGATATATTGGCTATCAGTTATTCTGATTTTTTTCCTTCTTTAATAACCAGTCCCCCTCCCCAGATTACTTCTTCATTGGCATAACATATATGATGAAGGAAAGTGACATGTGAAATTAAAATCCAACCTGCAATTAGAACAAGACGAATTGTTTTGGGTTTCTGACAAGAAATGGTTAGCTCTTCAAAACAGTCATCACCACAGTTTGGAGAAAAACTATTCAGGCTATACTGGGAATCTTTTCTGTGGGAAAAAGGAATATCTATATAGACTTGACCATTAGTGTGAATTGCATTGTTTTATTTGGTCTCACAGACTCTGGTTAAAGGAAATACCTGGGTTTGCCATAGCTTGAAAAAGGTCATTTAAGAAATGGTGTCATCATAAGCTTTATTGTTATGTGATGCAAGCAGTAGGAAAATAAAAGCATATACACACACTATGTGAAAATATAAATAGGTGAAGGTTTGTCCTCATATACAAGAAGTTCAGTTTAGGCTGAGGGAGACATGTTGGGGAGGGAATATGTTCAACATTGGGGTTCAGGTAGTAAGATTACATACCCTAAGAATGGGCTTGGTTGAGAATAGGTAATTGGCACCAGATGTAGCACAGAACATTCCTAATCAGACCCAGATGTGCTAGTATTTAAAGTTCTCAGAGATCCTTATTGTCATCAGACTGGACAAAGCTTGGAAAGGAGGAATTTCTTTATCCAGAACTCAAATTGATGGGTGGGTTTAATGTTAACTAAAGGAGCAGGAGGAAAATAACTCAATGTCCTTGCATCAGGTTGAGTTCATCCAATTAAAAAAAAAGCTACAAGTCTTATTTGCCATTAGAATTAGCAGTAGATAAGTGCAACTGTCTATTTTGCCCATATGTTTCAATGGTGTTAAAGCTACTTAGTCTGTGATTCCAAACTGGAGTCTTATCATTATAATAAAACATCAAACAATAATCAAATGATAACATCAAATAATAGAAGTCTACAATTATTGTTTACATCCTTTCTAGAAGCTGACACTGATGTCCATGCACCTCTGAAACTATTCCAAGGGATTCCTTGCTCGTCATATTAGCCAATGGGAAATTTCATTAACGTAAGACAATGTTTTTAGGATCATATTTTTGACAGTGGGCTAGATAATACATGATAAAATGATAATTAAACTGAGCTGACAGGTTATTTTTTATGCATCCTAACTTTTAAATTTTTTGTTATAAAATTAATCTGCATATGCTACAAGTTTCTCTTACTCCTTCCAAATGTGTTTTTTCATTTTGATTCACAGCTGGAATGCATCAGTAAACTGCTTGAAATGATACGAAAGTTCTGCAGCATCCTATGCAAAAAGGTTGGCATGCGATGGGATGGGGAATATGCAGAAGTAGATTGTGGATAGGTATTAGCTGGATTAATATGAAGTTTGCTGTGAAGGCTGCAGCAATTTGCTCATAAACTTGTGATTGTGGAGAATAAATGGAATGATACACTAGGGTGAGGGATGAATTGGAAATATTCATGAAAGCCCTGAGGAAAGTGAGAAATAAGTTGGTAATGTTATGTAATTTATAGCCAGGGTCCCTAGTCCTCTGGCTGTTAGAATCTCCACATCTTTGCCATTAATGTACTCGGAGACAAAAGTTATTGTGATACACCAGCCTTAGCTGACCTTATGACAAAGATTCACCATAATAAATTTCTTCATTTGGTGTTCTCTATACTTTAGAACATGGACAGTTCAGAAATATAGACTAATTCATAAGACCCCCTCCTAGGGAAGCATTAGAAAAAAGGAAAATGCATTCATAGATATTAAAGAAAGATATTTAAAGAATACCAACTCTTTCAGTCATTCTGCTACTTTATGATAAGGGTTCTGTCTGACTCTTTTTTTTGAAAGGCAATGGGGTTAAGTGACTTGCCCAAGGTCACACAGCTAGATAATTAAGTATCTGAGGTTGGATTTGAACTCAGGTCGTCCCATCTCCTGGGCTGGTGCTCTATCCACTGCCCCACCTAGCCACCCCTCTGCTTAGCTCTTAATCTTTTCTTCCAAGTATTGGCAGAAAATGCACCAATGACAATGTGCTTAGGAGCAGTCTCACAAGCTTTAGGACAGCTAGGTGCAGAGGATAAAACTTTGGGTTTGGAACTAGGAAGACTCATCTTCATGAGTTCAAATCTGGTCTCAGACACTATATTGTAGACCCTGGGAAAGTCACTTAATCTTGTTTTCCTCTGTTTTCTATAAAATGAGCTCAAGCAGGAAGGTGAAAACCACTCTGGTGTCTTTGCCAAGAAAATCACAAAGTGGGTCAGAAAGAGTTGGAGATGACTGAAACCACTCGATAGCAACAAAACCAACAATATAAACTCTAATAGTGAGAAACCTGCTTTCTCCTTTAAACATACATAACCACAAATGTGAATCTACAAATGTGTATAGATACAAACATATATAATATATGCGTTTACATATATATACATTCATTTATTCATGCAGCTACAGAGTAGAAGAGAATGTAAACCTTAAATTGTAAACTGTTTTTTGAGAATTACTGTTGGCCATTCAGCTCTACTATTGGTAACTTTGGCTACTTCCTTTGACTACTATTTAGGGTCATAAAATGATAGGTCTTTAGAGATCTGGAGATCACCTAAACTAATCTTGTTTTACAGATGAAGAATTTGAGGCCCCCCCCCCAACAGGTTAAGTGTGGAGTCCAAGATCACATCCAGAGTAGTGACCTTCATTTCCAAGACCTGTTTCTCTAGTCACTAATCTTTCCTTGCACTTGTCACACTACTTCCCCTTCATTGTTCTTGTTTCTAGTTTAATACTTGTTTCTAAATACTCGGAATGGAAACTTATCTCCACTCCTCCTCTTCTCTTATTGGAAGGCATTGGTGATCATGATGAAACTAGGGTTACCTCCAGGCCTTTTAGTTTATTTTTGCCCCACCTTTCAGTAGATTGGGGGTGAGGGTCAGAGTAGTAGTTTATACATTGGAGACTCTAAATGGGATAGACAGAAATCCTAAGGAGAAAGCAGAGATGTACAGCATTTTAAATATAGGAACATTCAGGCAAATGAATTCAAAGACACAGATCACAAAGTTAATAAAAATGATAACTTGTATTTATGTATTATTGCTCATACATTTTAGAAAGATTTTCTATATAAAAAGTTGGAATATCAAAAATTTCCTATTTAAATAAATTAGCTTTGAGAGAGTTGGAGAAGACTAGAATTCCAAAGCTAAGCCGTAGTTTAATGGCTAGAGCAAGTGTGGACATAGGAATCAAGATCTCATCTTTCATCCTCTGATATACTTGGAAAAAAGACCGTCTTAAACTTGTTGGACCTTGCCTTACTATCTAACATCTGGCCATACTGAACTCACTAAGTATGAACTAAAAAGAGGTAGGAGGCAACTTGATTTAATATTTTAAACTCCAGTCTTCAAATTCATGGAACTCTAGTGAAGCTTTGATTACTAGGAATGCTCAAGGATGGGGTAGTAATCACAGGGGTGGAGAATTTCTATTTAATTTACATTTTGGTTGAGTTGATGCATATTGTCAAAGTTGATGCATATCATTGTCAACTTCTGGATGTGATATATGCAATAATTATAAGCTTTATATTGTTTGATTCTAATGTGTTGTCATATTATCTTGATAGGACACCAATTTGGAGTTACTTAGACTAAATGGCCCTATGCCCAAGGAAACATAAACAAAATTTACAGTTATATTTTTATGCAGCCTTTTTTTGATGGGAGATAATTTCTATATTTTAGTAGTAATGCTACTACCATCCTCCCATTATGCAGTTAATTATAAAATAAAATGCTTCCATATTTATTAATTCTCACAAAAGCCCTCTAGGTTATAAAAGATGAATCTGGATCTGTATAGATCATTTCAAGGTATGAGAGATTAACATTTTATTATCTGTTGTTGTTCTTTTAATTGATGAAGACTATAATATCAAATGAATGATGGCTTGACTTACTCAATATGTTTATTATAGTGAGGGGAATGTTGAGCAAAGACATCCTCCTCACTGCCATTTCCAGAACCCTTTTCACAACCTGATTTGTTAGGAAACAGGACATCTGGCCATGGTCTGGATTCTGTGGGAGTCTTTGGTCTTTTGGATATGATGCCCTCCCATGTCAGCAAGGCATCATGGTGCTCTAGCAAAGTGCCACTGTGATTTTCTAGCGGTATCAACAAAATATATCCAAACCTGTCTCACAATGATTTAATTATCAGAGCTTCTTTTCCTTTTACCTCTGTAACCATACTGTTCCTGGAATCTGAAGACTGGTTTCCTAGAAACTACCTTCTGGGACATGGAAATAACATTTCCACATTGGTAGTCAGAATTGTTTATCATTGGAACAATGATTGTATCTGATCATCTTCTTACTTCCGACTTTTGTTGTTCTTTGGTGAAAACATTATTGATAAATGGTTTTGCTCTGTTCATTGGTGAAAACATTCTTGGTAGATGTTTTCACTCTGGTCTAAGAATTTCACCTCTAAAGTCCACAGAGGTGAAAGGCTTGCCCAAAAGTCACACAGCTTCTATGCTGTGGCTATTTTTACTATGTCACATTGCTAAGCAATACACACATACTTTGAGCTAGACTACATGTGAATAGGATCCTGAACCAAGAGGTACATGATCATGGACAAGCTTCTTCATATCTTTGCTCTTCCTCTGTGAAATAGTGACAAGAATATCCTCTATATCACCAGATGATTGTGAGGATTGACTGATATAATATTTGTAAGAGTTTGCAAAGCTAAAA
Organism: Macrotis lagotis; assembly: GCF_037893015.1. NCBI lineage: Eukaryota > Metazoa > Chordata > Mammalia > Peramelemorphia > Peramelidae > Macrotis > Macrotis lagotis. The sequence continues at coordinate 250,933,063 of NC_133660.1, read as the reverse complement.
CACTAAACACCAATTATTATAATAATATATCACTTATCCTTTATTTCATTGATGTGGGTATTCCCTCCAGTGTTCCCACAGCAGAAATGATGAACTTTAGAGAAGGAGTAGATTTGGGAAGGGGAGGTAAAGATAGTGAGTTTTGTTTTGAATTTGAGATGCCTGTAGAACATCCATTTGAGAATGTCCAAGGGGCAGTCAGTGATATGAGCCAAGAGCTCAGGAGAGAGAGACTAAAGCTAAATATAAAGATCTGGGAATCATGTACCTGAAGATAACAGTTTAACCCGTAGTAACTGATGAGATCATTGAGATAGAATAGAGAAGGAAATAAAAAAAAATTTGGGATATCTCCAGAAATAGGGTGATAGACAGATGTTGATCTTGTAAAGAGGACTAAAAAGTTAAAAAATTGTGTGCTATGTCAATTATACTATTAGTAGGAGACTTTTGTATTTTTCATAAAATAAAATTTAGTTTATTTCTTTAAAATAAAAATTTGCCCTGTTTGAAAAAGCATCTCTAAAATTATAATGTAAACCAATGAAAAAACATCTGTGGATTGCCCCCCCCCCCAAATGCATTTACCTTCAGCTTCTCAGAAGTGCCCTTGCTGCATTAAATGAGAGACCACAGTGCACTAGCCATCTTAAGAACTTTAGGAATTACTAAGTTAGTGGAATCTGATTGCACAGAATGGAGTTCTACTGGTCTCAGGGACATCCCAATTCATAGTGATCAGTGGTCATGAGATCGTGGTGGGATTCTAACCTTAGATCACCACAGCTGTGAATTTGGCATGGATTGCTTCTGAGAAGATGAGATAAATGATGAATGGTCAATGGGAACCCAAGACAATTAGATCTGTTTAAAGATATTCTGCTGATGTTGCACACCTGTGAGTAGAGAATTCCTTGGTGATTAATAATAAATGTTTTTGTTTTTCCTTCCTAGAATATGTTTATTGACTGGTTAAGTGAAACAAGGGAGCTTAAGACCTTGAAAGCATTGTTGAATCATTACCATTTTCTTTTTTAGGTCTATAGCCAAGATAATCACTTCATTTTAAGCCTCAAAATTCTGAAGTTGATCTATGAACTAAAAAAAAGACAAAACCCCAAGTGTCCATATTCCTCCTGCTGTCATGCCAAGCACTGCTCCTTTTCCAGGACAAGAACTGGAGCCCTTTTGGTAGCAAAACTGGGGCTATGAATATGTGTTTTTGCTTTGGAAGCAGATAACTGAGTCCTCAACTTAACTAAGATGTAATGGATGGAATTAACTTCTTTTATTTTCTCCAGAGGGCAGAACTGGTAGAAGTGGAAGAAGCAGGTTTAGGTGAGGGTATAAAGAAAAAATTGTTCCCACTTCAAAGATGTTTCAATGTGAAATGGATGATGTAATGCAAGGGGTGATGGGTTATCCATGACTAAAAGTCCCCCAAAGAGAATGATGGTTTATCAGGGATGTCAATGAAAAAAAAAGGAACAACCAATCACCGAACAAAAGAATAATTCTTGTCTATGTACACAAGTGAATAGAGTCCTGGACCTGCCTTCTATATCTAGATCTAGATTGTGCTCTAAACCAAGAAGATGTTGATTTGAGTACTTTAGGCAAAATTGTTCCTTTATCTGTTATGTGTTGTATCAATAAGTTTTGGAGATCAATCACCAGAATGTGTGTGTGTGTGTGTGTGTGTGTGTGTGTGTGTATACACATACATAAATATATATTATATATAGTGGTTTATGACTATGACTATAATATATGGTATCAACATTCACATTACTATTATCACTATAATAACCAGGATAATTCTGAAAAGAATTATGATCTTTTTTGCAAGGGGAAAAAACCAGGCCAATTTACCTTCTCCCCACCAAGGGATTTATAGAAATTATTTAGTAGTGGCTGGGAAGGCCATACATTTATCAAAACCTGCAAAACCACTTCATGAGGGCTTTGCTCTATTACTCCAGACTCTTGGTAGGAAACCTTCAGAAGGCGATACATCAGTTGGTCCAAATCCATTCAAATCAAATTGACCTCACATACATGAACAAGCAGGATGATGTAATTTCTGGATTGGCTTCATAAAAGAATTTCTAATGTGTTTCACTTAAACCCCATTGCATATTCAATTATGATGCTTTTATTTTTTCCATTAAAAAAGACAGTTATGCGATTGTTTCAAAGCATTATACAAAATCACCAAGTCAGATCACAATCATTAGACATTACTGTCCCATATAATATGCTTAAATCATCCAAGTAATTTCAGTGGGATGGAATTTATTTTTCCACATGTCCCAAAGGTGGTCTTAGTTTGGCAGTGAAACATTTTCACAATGGGTCATTTAATTCAACTCCTTTTGTTGGAGATGATTGGATTTAGAATTGGAAGAGAGCAATGGTTATCAACTCTAACATGATGATTTTACTGAGGAGGAAACTGAGACCTAGAGAAGGGAAAGGATATAAGTATATAGGGGAAAGTATATAAGAGTTGAGTAGATTTCAGAAGCCATCTATCAATTCCCCCATACTGTAGATGAAGAGACCTAGACCCAGGAAAGTTACTTAACGCACTCAAGACCATTTTGTTAGGAAATAACAGAAGCAGGATTTAACCAGTCACAAATGCATACCAGCTGGGTGATCGTTGTCAAGTCATCTATCCCTTTTTGCCTCAGTTTCCTCATCTGTAAAAATGAACTGGAGAAGGAAATGACAAACCACTCTACTATCTTTGCCAAGAAAACCCCAAATGAGGATATGAAGAGTTTGAAATGACTCAACAACAAAACAGCCTCTGACTGAAAAGTCAAAACTTTTTTTTCTGATGTAGAATACCTAGCATTGGCGAGATTGAAAAAAATTACCCTTCAAAAAAAGGAAGAGAAGGGGAGAGAGATTATATATTCTGGGAATCAAGAATATCCAGTGAAGGAAAATTTGTGGAGAGAAAGCTATGTAAGGAGACACAGATCTGAAAAGAGCTGTAATCCACCCTTTGATTTATTTAAGTATATAATTTATATTATCAATATAAAATATGTTATATAAATGTTATAATGATAAATATTTATAATGTATAATATAAAATGATGTAATATATAGTACAATCATAATTATAATATGGTATAATTAATACAATGTTTATAATACAAATATAAAATAAATATACAATATAAACATGTATTTTATATAATATAAATACATACTATAAATATTATATACTTTATATAATATATAATATTTTATATAAAAATGAAACTGAGGTCCATAGATTGGAAGTTGCTAATTAAGAGTCTTATAACCAGATACCAGGGTGGAATTCCTCCCCTCCTGACTCTTAGTTTATTCTTGTAGTCCTCTGAATGCTCTAGAAATTCAGTTAGGTCTCTTAGGAAGTAATAATAGCTGATTTTTATTTTGTACTTTATGCATATCATGTGATTTTAGCCTCCCAGGGATCTTGTGGGGTAAGGTACTATATCTCCTTTTATAGAGGAAGAAGCTAAACCTCACGGAGAATAAGGGATTTATTCATGATCCTCCAAATATAAGAACTTAGTGACAGATCTCCTCAATGCTGTCAAAGATAGCATTATGTCCCTATCCATTATTCCACATTGCTCCTTGGGAAGCAGTGATAGATAACCAGAACACATGCTGGTTAGATAAAAAAAAGACTTGCTCTGGTATTGCCTGGACACTGATTTCTTGTCTAATATTTTCCAGTGCTTATTTTCTCCCAACCATTACAATGAGAAGCTAAGCCTTTGACCATCAGTTGGAGCAGTGAGGAAAGAACTCAAGAGTGCAGTGTTTACTGTAGATACTACAAACATCATCTCCCTTGCACTTTGTGGCTTCCAACTTGGACTGGAAGCTGGCTATATTTGGTTCTACCTTTAGAGACCACCCAGGAGCCTCATCTGGAGCAGTACTTGGTGGCTTATTTACTTGAGAATCTGGGCCAAATGGAACATATTACACATCTGTTGTTCCATCTGCATTGGCTACCTATTTTGCTTTGAGTGCAACTCCTAAGCATGAACATGATTTCTGAATCCCTATGTTGTCAGAGTTTGCTACCTTCAAGGCCCTTTTGCTCTGTAACCAAGAACATTACATATATATATATATATATATATATATATATATATATATATATATATATATATGTATGTATTTAACCTAATATCTAGATAACTTAAATACATATACAGACATAGGTATGTATATATATATATATGCATATCTATGAAGCATATGTACATATATATTTATATATCTGAGTTTTCAAAGCCACACTTTGGGGCTGTTGACTAGGCCAAATTTGCCTGACCCTTTAGGATTGAATGTTGACTAATTGTGACTATGTCTCTACAATGTTGAAGGAGGCACAGGAGAATAATTATTAGCAAGTAGAATAAAAAATTAAGAATTGGAGGAGGCTATAGAGCTCATCTAGACCTAGATCTGTTTTTGATGGGCTTAATTCATATGTAAAGGATTAGTGGAAAAATTCCCTCATCTACTTGAAAAGATTATTTGGAGGTGACATCAAAAGACTCAGAATATCTCCTTCAGCAGTGGTGTCAAACTCATAGACATAAGGTCTATTTTAGAAAGTCCTATGAACATTATCTGTGTTCTGCTACATTTTGATTTATTTTTGATAAATATTTCCCAATTATGTTTTAATCTAGTTTAGGCCACTCTTAGAAGGATTGTGGTCATAATGCCCCAGAAGACCAGTGTTTGACCTCTGTCCTTGAGGATGAGCAGTTTGAGAATGTTTTGGTTTGCTTAAGCTGTGCTAGGCTGTTGTCACCTCCTTTTCTATCAGACACAGGATAGAATATCCTTGAGACTTTGAGAGAGCAGAAGAATCCTAGGGAAGAGGGTATTTGCACAGATTACCTTCCCCTTGTGAACTTCTAATGGCAGATTTAGGTAGAGGCAAATTGCTTTTGCATGAAGTTTCCCTACATGACTGAACAGGTGAAGGAGTGGTCCTGAACTCCATCTTCTTGGATACTTGTAGTTTTGGGGAGAGAAGAGTATTGCATATGTGGCCCTGAAGTTGGAGGATCAAGCTTCAACATGGAGGAGATTTTTCATTCTATTGCTACCACGAGTTATTTGGAGAGTGCAAAGCGGGGGTGAGGTGGGGGAAAGGAGAAACCCCAAATATATTTGCTTTTTATGGGAGGTCACAGTATATTATACTGATTGTGGCTCCCTGGTTGGGGTGGGGGGAGAGATGGAGTTCATCAAAGAGAAGACAACTCTATTGATTGAACTCTTTGAGTTTTCTGTATTATTATTGGAGAGTAAAATAGAAGTCCTATTCCCAGTATGTATGTATACAGACATATATATGCACGTAAGCATGTTTATATGGACATATATATTTGTGGGAAGATATAGCTTGATAATAGGGAGCCCATTTTCTGTATCTATGGGAGACCAAAATGAATTATATTCTGAAGTTCCCAGAGAAAATTCTGTCAGGAGACAAAATGAACCACAAATATTATTTTTGAAGTATTTTCTTTATAAATATATTATTAGTCAGGTGATAGGCTATGCAACATTTATTAAGGAACTGCTATGAACAAGACAATAAGACAAATTCTGTAGCTAGAAAGATGAAAATGAAATGATCTCTGCTTTCAAGGAGGTTACATTCTACTAAGGGAGTTATGTGCATACATAAATAAATTCAAAGTCTTTTAGGTAATCTCAGGAATAAAAGAATGGTAATGATAGTAGACAGGGCAGGAGATTTTAAAAAGTCTCTTGTAGAAAATGGTATCTAAGTGATGCTTTGAAGGAAGCCTCTAATTCTGAAAGATGAAGTTGAAGAGAAAGTACTTAGAAGATATGAAGGAACCATGTCTGAAAAGAGAAGGTGGGAGATGAAATGTTAAATATTTGGGGAATAACAAGAGAAATTTTCTGTCTAAGTGTCTTTGATTCAAATGTGCTCTAATACTCATTGAGTTGCTCATTGGAAGTAATGGCGGATTTTGGACATAGTTAATCTCAGTCATAGCCATTACTGTCCACATACCAAAGCAAAAAAGAAAACATTAATTAAGCCAATTATTCAACTTGAAAATCCTAGTCTCGTCTTTCCCAATAGCTTTCCTCCCCTTGCGCTGTCTCTGGCCAAAGAAATTTTCCTTGGTTTTGGGGCCCTGGCTGAGATATTCCTTCTGCCTTTGGAATTTATTTAATTTGCTAAGTTTTTGAAATTGGGTTGTAGAAATATTTCCACAACTTGGTTATTTCCAGACCCCCCCCCCCCCCAATCCCTGGTGAAGCAAACAGCCCATCTTACCTTAAATGACTGCAATAGAAAATGCCTCATTGACTTTGATGGACTTTTGGGCAGATCAATAGTAACCATCATTGACCAAAGAAAAGCAAAAACATGGAGATTGTGGAAGAGTGTTCTTTATTGTTGTTACCACCCCCATTCCCTCAGAGCCCATATCCTTAAAAGCCTTGATGCCTAGAATAGATTATTTTGATCATTTTTTGCTTAACTCTATACATTCTCACTAAAATTTTGCTTCATTTAATATATGGGATCATAGATACAGAATTGGAGGAAACTTTAGAGAGATTGTCATCAGACTCCTTCATTCATAGTTGAGAAAACAAGTCCAAAGAAGGAAGTGATTTGCTAGGGGTCACATAGCTGGGGGCAGAGATGGCATTCAAACTGTGGTTCTCCGACTTCAAATTCAGGGGAACTGTTAAGCTTTCAAGGAAAAAAAAACACACTTTGAATAGAATCATAGATTTGGAACTGAAAGGGGCCCCTAGCTGTTATGCAATACAATGCTCTCTTTTTATCAGTGAGAGGCGGGAATAAACACTCAAATGAATCACAAATATTACATAAAGAGGATTTGAAGAACATATTCTGTCTACAAATTTAGAACTTTATTGTGCTATTTATCAGTCTTCTCTCTATAGTTTTAAACTAGATTGAAACTCAGACTAGAAATGTCATTATACAATAGGAGATTTAATGACAGTGAAAAGAGGCTGCCATTTTGGATCAGGAGACCTAGGTTTACTTCTTTGTTCTGCATCTTTCCTCTGTGGTATCTAGTAACTTCTCTGAACCTCCCTTTCTTCATCTGTCAAATGAAAGAGTTAGTTTAATTATGTCAAAATTTCTTCCAATTAAAAAAAAACACAGCTATATTTTGAACTATAATTCCTATTCCTTGGACAATATTTTGTAAGAAGATATGAAATACATTTCAAATTTTACAATAAAGGTGATATTAGATCACTCTCTTGCTGTTATCTTGAAATAAAACTGTGTAGCTGATATTGTAGGATTTTATGCAGTTAGATTTTTTGCAGATAATTCAGGACTGGTACAGAGGCAATCTTGGGGCTGCTCCATAATCAAGTCAAATCAACAGGGTCCTTAATGTACTAAGCAGAGGGGCAAAAAAGCTAGCACCTGCCCTCGAAAAGCTCATAATCTAGAACAGAATTGGTGGAGGCAAATACCTGCAAATAGCCATGTAAAAACAAAAGCTATGCAGGATAAAGTCCACATAATTTCAGAAGGATGGCACAAAGATTGGGGAAGGCTTCTAGTACAAGGTGAAGCTAGCTGGTAGAGAGAAGGATGATAATGGAGTTCCAAACATACAGGACCACCAAAGAAAATGCCTGGAATGGAGAGATAGAGTTTTGTAAAATGAAAAGGGAAACATGGACTTTGAACTAAAGTTTTAGTTATTATTTTGCCCCCATTCAAAATTTCCTTTAGACTCTAGTTTTTGTTTTGGTCTCCACAATGATCCCTCATGCCTGTGTAAAGAATATAGCTTATAGAATCATAGCTTCACAGAATCTTAATGGTTGGAGGGATCTTAAAACTCATCAGATGGAATTTTCTCTATGACACCCTGATAAGTGGTTATCTTGCCTGGAGACACTCCAGTGATGGTGTCTTTTCTACCTCCCTAAGTAACCATTTCTACTCTTAGAGTAACTTGAAGAAAAACAGGAAAGATTAGAGAAAAGAGGGGGGAAAACAGGGAGGGTTAGCTTTATCAAAAGAGAAAAAATAAAGCATTAGTAGAATAAGATTCAAGACTTGGAAATATGGAGATGATGGTGATGGTTGGAAAAATATTCATATCATGGGATAGAGTTCACACATTGGAAGAATAACTTTATATATTCCTCTTTTAGAAGTAATCTCTCTTCTTTGAACCTTCAAAGCTCTTTGCCTGTCATCATTTTCACTTACTAATTTTGTCTTATAATGATTTGTCCTTTCTAACTATTGATGAATGTCTTATTAGACTCAAAGACCTTTATAATTTGTTTTGAATATAACTTTATTGATATTTTTGATATCACTAGATTTTTCCTTATATCACTACTGTCATTATGCCTCTTCCCAGAACCATTCCATAAAACTTTTTTAAGAGAAAAAGGAAATTTACTTTTTAATCCATAAGATCAATCAATACATTGAACAAAACCTAATGATATATGCAACGTACCACATTCATATATCATTATCTCTCCTTTCTCTGCTAAGTTAATAGGGCAAAGTATGTTCTTATATCTCTTCATTAGAATCAAGTTTGTTAACTGTTATCTTAATAACATTCATGGTTGATTTGGAGCCCGTAAGTCTAGAATTCAAATCTAGCTTCAGACACATGCTATTTGTATGATCCTGGGTAAGTCACTTAACTCTATATAGCTCAGTTTCTTCATCTGTAAAATGAGCTGAAGAAGGAAATGATAAACCACTCCCTTATCTTTGCCAAGAAATTGTAAATAGGAAGCTGACTGAAATCTGAACGACAACATTAAGGTCATGTATTCATTTTGAATTTATTGTGGAATAATATAAACATCTCAGTTAAGCCTAAATAAATCTAATTTCTACTCAGTAGATTCCAAAATCCCCAGAAGTTTGTGTCAGTTAGGGATTTCCTTAATAATTTGTACTTTGGAGTTTGTAGAACACTAGGTTACTTAAGTCCATTATTTTGATTCCTTGTTGAGTTTATTCTATTGATTTATTTCCCCATTTTTGAAAGAAACAATATCAAGTGGTTTAGGAGGCAGCTAGATGGTACAGGGAATAGAAGTCTGGAAGTCTGAAGTCAGAAAGTCAGGAAGATTCATCTTTCTGAGTTCACTACTTACTTCAAATAATTCCTAGCTTTGTAAGCCTCTTCAAGTCACTTAACCCTGTTAACCTCAGTTTTCTCATCTAGGAAATAAGGTGGAGAAGGAAATGGAAAACCATTCCAAAACCTTTGGCAAAAAAAATCCAAGTGGAGTAACAGAGTTGGAAATAGCTGAAATGACTGAACAACAACAAAATCGAGTGGTTTTAAGAATTGCTGATTTATAAGATAGGTTGTTGTCTGGAAGTTTTGTTCCCTTTCATTCTAAGCTTTTATTTATCTTGTATAAATCAAATACCTAAGAGATTTTCATGAATTCTTTAAGTGGATTGACCTTGGCGATGTGACATAGAGAGGAGAACTCATAATGTGGAAAGAATATGGCACCTCTAGAGGAAAAGATTTGAACATAAAAGAGGAAGAGAAAGGAACTTTCAGAAAGGAGATAATTATAATAACATTTTAGAATTTGTAAAGTGCTTTCCTCTAATTTTACATCCTCTTCATCTTTTTATATCCTCTATGTACAAATATCATCACAGCAGTCCTTTGAGGTCAGCAATGCAGATGTCATTATCCCCATCTTACAGATGAAAAAGTTGAGGCTTAGAGACCTCAAGTGATTTCCCCAATGTCAAACTAAGTGCCAGGACCAGGATATCTTTGATCTCTCAAATCTATTCTTTCCATTGCCATGTTGATACTCTCAAGAATTGCTAAATGAATATAAATGAATAATATATTGCTAAAAGGAAATAAATTGAATCTAAATTCAATCACAAGATTGAGCTTGAGTTGACTCAAGTTGATCCTATGTTAATGTGAACCTCTTTTACTCAAAACAGAGCAAAGAGGAAAAGTGATCATGGGAGTGATGAGAACAGTACAATAGACTCATAAAGACAAATGACTTTTTGCCATCTTGTTCCCTCCCTTAGTCCTTGGGAAGAAGGCTTGTTGTTTCCAATAGTCTGGATAGAGGGTTGATCAGCCCTCCACATCTAAATATGGAAAACTCTCAGAGGAACAGGCAGAGAAGATGGAAGAAAAGACTTCTGATCCATTTGCTTTCACTTATGGAAATATTTTTAATGATCTGTAATTTCAACACTGTTACCTCTGCTGCCTCTGATTGCGATTTCTTCATGTCTGAGGAGACAGTTTCACGAACTGTTATGGGCAAAGATGCATCCACTGGTGGCCAGACTTCTCTTGAAGGGCCTCTCACAGACAAGCCAGCCAAGCTAATCCCTGGACAACAGAACCATTCCTGATACTGCTCCAGACCTGTACTCGTAGTTCTTCCAGCCTGAGAGATAGAACCTGTCTGTCAGAGGTTAGGTCCTATTGGCATAGCCTCGGAGAATCTGGAGTCACCTGGACACCACGATAAACCAACAGAGCAGGATTTTTGGTTGAAGAGGATAGAAATTAGCCATGGTTGGAAAATTATCCTTGCTTTATCCAGGCAGTAAATCTGAGCAGGGCATGTATCTTGGCAGATTACGGTAGCGATGTACTAAGTGTTTATTGCCAAAAGAAATAGCATAAGACAGCAGATAATTACAAACACTGTTATTGAGCAATAGTGAGATGAGACAATCAAAAAAAGAACTGTCCAGACCTAAAACAGTCCCAACTCCACTTTTACCACCAAGTCACTTAATTCAAAGCCCTGGGGTATTTACCTAGAATACAAATAGTAACAGTTCAAATTTACATCACGCTTTAAGGTATGCAAAGTACTTTACATGTAGCATGACGTTTAATCCTCCATGACCTTGTGTTATTATTATTCCCAATTTACATATGAGGAAACCAAGATTCAGAGAGTTGCACAGATAAGTGATTGAATCAGGAAAGACTCAAACCAGTCTTTTGGATTCTGAGTCCAATAGTCTCACAACTATCTGATCCTGTGTTTAGGGTGTGCTTTAGATATACTCTTGTATCAATATTCAATCCATTTGATAGCAACACTGGTCACCATAGGCTATGTGGACATGATATTGATTTCTAAGCCAATAGACTCCTTACACCCCAGCCCCAGTAGAATGTGTTGTTGGCGGTCAGACAGTGGCTACTGTGGGTACTAATCATTAAGGTGTTCCTTCCAATTTTCTCTCTGGATACTCAATGTATATATTTTATTAGGTATGAGAATTGGATCCTACCCTCATTTTTTTGGATGAATTTTGCTATTTCTGTTAGTCTAAAGCATGCTGGTGAATAAGGGTGATTTGTCCTCTGCTGTGTGGGGGAGACAGAAATTTAACGAATTCAGGCTGAGAGGAAAAAATGTGCTCTAAGACTTCTTTTTTCCCCTTTGAATAAAAGAGGTAGTCACACAGTCACACACGAGACATCTGGAAACAGGACTGTCTGATGGAGTTACAGAAGCACTGTGTTACATAAGGCCTGGCATCTGTCTGTGGGCACTGGACCATCAATCACACCTGGTCAAAAGCACAGCGCCAAGGGATCATCGCAATATTCTGGAAGGCTTTCCCTTATGAATGTTGCATTCTTTATGCTAGCTGGTTAATATTTGCATGGAGTCTTTGAATGTTAACTCTCCTTTTCAACTTTCGGAATGTCTTTATAACACTGAATTTAAAAGATAAGATGCTTCTGGTTGAATTGAGATAATCTATAGTTCCTTTTTTTATTTCCATTAGAAAGTCACAGTGTCAAATAATCATGTAGCCTGGTGAACTAGATTGGCACTGGAATTGGAGACAGAAAGACCTGGGTTCAAATTCTGTCTCACTCAGACCTAGAGTGAGTCCATTAACCTCTCTCTGCCTTGTTTATTTCTTCATTTGCAAAATGAGGAAATTGGAATTGATAGTCTCTTGATCCTTTATCGTGGTTCTCCCTGATCACAGATTATCTGGGATATTATATGTGGATTTGGGAAGGACATTGGGAAACTGGAGATCATTCCAAGTCAGAAAGGTAGTATGGTCAATAGACTCAAGGTCCATTTGAGAATTATTTTAAAGATCTGAAGACTTTTAGTGAGAAGTGAAGACTTGGGGAAAGTTAGGGTTTTCATTTGGTCTATGGAATAGCTTTGGTCTCCTTGGGTTCTGGAGGGCAGAAGGAGAAGTAAAGGATGTAAGTCAGAAAGAAACTCATAGAGGTTTGATTCAAAAATGTCATTCTTAACAATGATGGAAGGTTCAAGGGGGGATGGGCTGTGTTTGGGTCTGAGCTGCTGAATGTGTTGCTGTTGCCTCTCGTGAGGACAGAACAACTGCATCTCCTAGGTTGGATGCTGCCTCCCTGAACAAGACCAGAGCAGTACTGAAGGTCTGAACTCTGTTGTGCTTACCACTAATGGTGCCTGACTCCACTCCTGAATGGCTCTGAGCCCCCATGGCAACAGGCCTGTTCTACCATGGCATCCTTCCTCATCATCCTCACAGGGAAAGATCTAAACCTTGGATCTCTTTTCCATTATCTTATTCCTTTTCCCCATTTATCCTGTAAGAATATTACCTTTCTTTAGGTTTTTGCAAGGCAAATGGGGTTAAGTGGCTTGCCCAAGGCCAAACAGCTAGGCAATTATTAAGTGTCGGAGACGGGATTTGAATTCAGGTACTCCTGACTCCAGGGCCAGTGCTCTATCCACTGTGACACCTAGCCACCCCTAGAATATTACCTTTTAATAAAGTGGATTCAAGTAGAAGTGGCTGACACTTCTAAAAGTCCTGGACTTTAATCTGGATGGTTACTTTATCATCGTCTGGGCTACCAAGACTAGCCACCAATTTATTATTTGCACCTTCAACCTCTTCTCTGTTGGAACACCAAGAATTAAATTTTTTTCTGCAGCTCTTTAAATGAAATAAATGATGTCCAATCCATTCATAGTCAAAACAACTTTTGAGTTACTTCCTGTAAGTCTCTGGCAGGATTCTCATTTCCTTTCCCTTTTCTATGATCATATTTAATTGCTCTTCTCTGGATCTGCTGTCTATTTCCCCCCACTTTACATTAAATTAAACATCTCATGGCAATTAATTTAATCTTTGTGTTAAGCCTCAGGATAACCATTTATTAAGTGCTTATTGTATGACCAGCTGCTGGGCATAAATAAAAATGGAATATTCATTTCTATCCTCAAAAAGTTTTTTCTCCTAGAGAAAAACAGCTTGGCAGCAGATAAACATAATCCATGGTTTGTACTTGGACTCTGGCTCTGAATTTGAGGTGACCAGGGTTCAATCTTTGAATTCTTCCAACAAATGATTCTTTCTTTGGTTCCCCACAAAATCTCAATCTCTGGATGAGATAAATGCTTCCCAGAATTAATTCCTGATGAGAAATTGAAGATTAAACTTACATGAAACTCTTGTCTACATTTCTACAGATGTAGATAGTATTCCCAGCTCTTGTATAAGCATCTAAGGTGACTAAAGCTACTGAATACAGTACAGGTCTTCATTTCACCCCACAGAAAATGCAGAAGATCTAAATAGGTTAGTTATTAATGAGTTCAGAAAAGAAATTTCCACCCTGGAAGTTGCCCACGCTGACAGAGTCAGATTAGGTGCATTTTTTGTGTATTATCTCAGAAAAGTCTTCCATTTTCCTACATTCCCTGACCTTGCTAATGTCAATTGTATTTTAGAATCTCATTATTAGATGGGGCAGCTAACTTGAGTGAATAAAAGGCTGGGATTGGAGTCAAAAAGATCTGAGTTCAAATTTGATCTCAGATACTAATTATGTGACCCTGAGCACTTTAAGTCTCAACCTTATTTGCCTCGGTTTTCTCATGTATAAAACAAACTGGAGAAGGAAATGGAGAACCACTCCATTATTTTTTGCCAAGAAAACTCCAATTAGAATAGGACACAACTGAAATGACTGAAGAAAAACAATCTCATTATATGAATGTATTCAAACATTTTCTTTTGTTGGAAATTTAGGTTATTTAGGGAAATCTCAAACAGTGCTGCTGTGAATACCTGTGGATCATACAACCTCAAGAAAAACAAGAAAAGCACTCAATGAAGTGTTAGCATAATGAGCAAGTCACCCCATCCCTGAAATACACTCTCTCTTCATTTTTATTTACTAAAATCTTCAGCTAACTTGCTTCAGATTCTAGTACTACCTTTGATGTGAAACATTTCTTGATTCCTAAGTTGATAGTGTGCTCCCTTTCTTGAAATGACTTTGGATTATTTTGTGGATCATTTGTGTTTCCTTATCCATCTATTTCATATTCTTCCAGTTGAATATAAACTCCTTGAGGGCAGACACTTCTTTTCATTTGTTTTCTTGTTATATTCTCAGGATAATGAACAGCATCTTATCCATCATCAACAAACACATTTTTGTTGGATTGATTAATGAACTTTTTTTTAGTTTTTTGCAAGGCAAATGGGGTTAAGTGACTTGCCCAAGGTCACACAGCTAGTAATTATTAAATGTCTAAGGCCCAATTTGAACTCAGGTCCTCCTGACTCCAGGGCCAGTGCTCTATCCACTGCACCACCTAACTGCCCCAATGAACATTTTTGATAGATAACTTTTTTATTTTTATTGATTTTTAAAAATTGATATTTTATTTTTCTAACCACCAATTACTTTGGTAATTTTTCAACAATCACCCATTTGTAAATTTGTAAGTTACATATTTTTCTACTACCCTCCTTTCCCTTTCCTTTCCTCTTGATGGCAATCTGGTAAAATGTACATTTTTTATTTAACATATTTACTTATTAGTGATTTTGTGTAAGAGCATTTAGGACTAAGGGAATAGAAAGAAAACCATAAGATAGGAAGGAAGAACTTAAGATAAGTTTTTAAAAAGTTACCATAGCTTGCCTTAGATTCTATGTTTTTTTAATTGTTTTTTCCCCCTCTGGATATGGATGGCATTGTCTATAACTGATCTCCCAGGGTTGTCCTTGATTTCTGAACTGCTGCATTCTAGTTGATCAACTTACAATGTTGTTAATGTGTGTGTTGTTTTGGTCTGGCTCCCTTCTCTCAGCATCAGTTCATGTAATTCTTTCCATGCTTCTCTAAAGTCCGACCACATGTGACTTCTTATAGAACAATGGTATTCCATAGTATCCATGTACCATAACTTGTTCAGCCATTCCTCACTTGATGTGTATCCCTTCAATTTCTAATTCTTTGACACTATAAAAAAAGCTATTATAAATATTTTCGAATATTTTTATGATTTTTTTCTGGATATAGACTTAGTATTGGTATTGCTGGATCAAAAGGTATGATCAGTTTTATTACTCTGTGGGCATAGTTCCAGATTGCTCTCCAGAATGATTGGATTTTATTGATTTTAAATACATTTTCAGGGCATATTTATTCTAAATATGACTTCAATCACAGTTACAATTTAAAATACACCTGGCTATAGAGAATGCTGGCTAGTTTTTATGATACTAATATATTAAGTTGTTTTCCTCACTGGTAGATAATATGACTTTGCTACTAAAATGTTGACATATTGGAGTGTTTTGGTTTTTTTTTTTTTTGGTGACCCAACATCAAAAAGTACAAATAGTACAGAACATCACTATCTTCAAGCCAAGACAGCATGAAATGATTCACATTCATCACAGAGCTTTTGTTTGGCTCTGCTATGAATGAACCTAGATGACTTCCAGGGTATCTTCCTGGGAAGTATGTTTATGGGTCCTCTGAAAGAGAACTGATATCACATACAAGAAGATCGTTCTTTAACCCAATCTGTTATCCATTTCGCCTTCCAACTCCATTAACTGTATCTGGACATTGAGAAAGATAGAAAGACCAACCATTCTGCTTATTTAATTCCTATTTTTATTTTTTTTTTATTTTTTTAGGTTTTTTGTAAGGCAAATGGGGTTAAGTGGCTTGCCCAAGGCCACACAGCTAGGTAATTATTAAGTGTCTGAGACCGGATTTGAACCCAGGTACTCCTGACTCCAGGGCTGGTGCTTTATCCACTGCTCCACCTAGCCACCCCTGCTTATTTAATTCTTTCAAAACTTCTCTCTGTCTTCAATATGGTTGGGAAATAAGGACATGATCACCTGTGGAAATTTTTTTGATGCTTAGACACCAGGCATATCAGTTCAGTCCACTGATGCAAAAATAGAGAAAATTTCTCTATAATTTTACTATATTTCAAAGTAATTTTTCTTTTATGTACAAATGAACTTTAAATATAAATAACTATAAGTAGTTTACTTAGAAATACATTTTTTCATCCCAGTATCTCTCTATTTTTTCTTAAGGATAAAAACAATTGTTCATTTGTTTCAGTCTTATCTGACTCTTTTTGACCCCATTTGAAGTTTTCTTGTCAAATATCCTGGAGAGCCATTTGCCATTTCCTTTGTCAGTTCATTTTATTGATGAGGAACTGAGGCAAACAGGTTGAGGTGATTTGCCCAGGGTCAAACAGCAAGTGTCTGAGGCCAGGTCTTCCTGACTCCAGATCCAATTCTCTATCCGTTGCACCACCTAGTTGCTCTTATTTTTGCAAATGAGAAAACTGAGGCAAACAGGGTTAAGAGACTTACTCAAGATTACACAGCCAACCAGTGTTCAAGACCAATATTGAACTCAGGAATTGGAGTCTTTCATGCTTTCTACTCATCTATTGTACCATCTAACTTCTCAATAAAAAACAAAAAACTATACACTGTCTCAATGGACACAAATATTTCTTTTTTAAAAATTATTTATTTTCATTCATATGTGAATGCATATTTCCAAGTAACAAAATTTCCCTCCACCCTCCCCTCCTACCCCCCTCCCCTCTGATCAGCATTTTACATACATATTTTGTTAAACATGTTGACAAATTAGTAATTTTTTGGCATGAGGAAATAGGATTAAGGGAAAGAGATGCATAAAAGATAAGCTTTATAAAGTTTCCATCAGATTTGGAAGGGTTATTTTCTTCTGTGTGTTTTGTTTTGTTTTGTTTTGTTTTGTTTTTCTTCCTCTGGTTGGAGATGATATAGTTCATAACCAGTCAAATAGAGTTGTCCTGGCTCTCTGGACAGCCAGGAGGTGCTGCTTCTATCAAGGCTGTTCATCTCATAATGTTGTTGTTGATGTGGACATTGTTCTGTTGGCTCTGCTCTACTCAGCATCAGATCCCATAAGCCATCCCATGCTTCTCTAGAGTCTGACCATTTATGGTTTCTTATAGAACAATGGTATTCCATAGTACGCATGTACCATAACTTGTTTTGTCATTCCCCAATGGATGGGCATCCCCTCAATTTCCAGTTCTTTGCCAATACAAAAAGAGCTGCTATGAATATTTTGGAACATGTACGACTTTTCGCATTTTTTATAATGCTTCTGGATCTAGACCTAGAACTGGAATTTCTGGATCAAAAGGTATGAACCATTTTTTATTGCTCTTTGGGCATAATTCCATACACAGATTGGTATTTCAAGATATTCTTAACTTCTGGTTTATCTAATAATGCCATAATAATTTACGACCATGAAGCCCTGGGGCTTTTAAACATCTGCTCTCTCAAGCTACAAATCACCACGGAAATTTTAAAACAGATAAACACCCTAGTGCATGATCCCCAGCACAGTGGAAGTTAAGAAGTAAGATGTAAGCTGTGATGGTGATGATATGTGCACAAAAAGGAATACCAAAACCATCATCCAGAGAATGAGAGAACCAAAAAGAAAAGTAAGCTGATGATAGATGTAAGATGATGATGATAGAGCCCATAATGATAGAGCTAATGATGGACTGTCCCAGTGCAGCCCTGATGTCTATGAAATATTCACAGTACAAGAAGAAACATTAGGTGGAACCTCTTCAAGGGATTTAGGGAAAGCCGTAGATGAAAAGTAAACAGGATGAGAGGCACCAATGAGAATATATCTACTATGAAGTTAAAAAATGCCTCTATGTGATTGAATAGCATTAAGTAAATTTTAGTTGTTTTTTTTTTTAGGTTTTGCAAGGTAAGTGGGGTTAAGTGACTTCCCCAAGGCCACACAGCTAGGTAATTATTAAGTGTGTGAGGTCCGATTTGAACTCAGGTACTCCTGACACCAGAGCCGGTGCTCTATCTACTGCACCACCTAGCCACCCCAAATATTAGTTGTTTTAAGGGTATGGGAATATTTTAACTCATTGTCTTCTGAGTTTTGATTTTAATTCTCTGTGTAGAAAAAGCATAGCTAAGTGAAAAGAATAATTGTTTGCATGCATTGGTTCTGGATTTAACCCATTGATCCCCTGTAAAACCTTGGGGAGTTTAGCCTCTTGTGGTCTCAGTTTCCTTATTTGCAAAATGAGGCTTAACTCTGGAGTCCCCTTTCTCTCTAAATCTCTGACCCTAAATAATAATAATGATTTTAACAATAGTAATCATAAATAGCAGTTATATAGTACAAACTTGGATGGTAAAGTCTGTCATTATTCCTATTTTACAAGGGGCTATCTGAGGTATACAGAGATCATTTGGCTTGACTTTGACTTGACTTTCAATAATTTGCTAACACAAAATATGCCTAAGGTTGCACAGCTTGTTGTCTCTAGAATAAGATTTAAACTCATCACTCATTGTCTTCATATCCACCACTCTACCCATTGGAACACATAGAAAGAAACTTTCCCATTCCCTCTTTCCTTTTTCTTCTTTTTCTTTTCCTGAACCTTCAGATATTTGCTGTCTTCAACCATTTCCCTTACAAACATTCAGTTTTATGAACAAAACAGATCTAGAGGAAATCCTAACCTGTATTTTTGATTTGATAAGTCAGGTTTTTCTTTTGGGGGGGGGCAAATCCCAATACATTCCATTTTTACAATATGATAAAAAGACTACTATCAAGAGTTCAGAAGCTATTTGGATTGTTTCAGATGGATTATGGTACAGATGGAATCAAATGTTCTATCTTTCAGTGGATTAAATGAGAAGGAAGCTCCATTGTGGGGTATGCTCCCTGAATCTGTAACAAGAATTATACAGAGATGATCTTGGAAATTTTTGGGGAAAAGACTGTGCTTAGACAGTGCCTGCTAGAATATTCTGTCTACTTTATAGTTTTTAACTGTTTCTTGCTTCACTGTACCACAGAATGTCAGTCTTGGAAGAAAATCAAAATTGGTCTAATCTAACCCACGTTGTTGTTAGTCCTTCATTTTTGAAGAGAACCAGTGTCACAGAGTGAAATTGTGACTTGCCTGTGAATTGGATTTAAGTGAAGTAGAATTGCACAAACCAGTTACTGAAGTCCC
Organism: Macrotis lagotis; assembly: GCF_037893015.1. Taxonomy (NCBI): domain Eukaryota; kingdom Metazoa; phylum Chordata; class Mammalia; order Peramelemorphia; family Peramelidae; genus Macrotis; species Macrotis lagotis. The sequence goes on along the minus strand of NC_133660.1, from coordinate 250,913,596 downwards.
CTAATAAGACAAAGAGGTAGGATGCCTGACAATGGTCCAGGTCAGTGGTTGACCTTGACATCTTTGACATCTGGACCAAGCTCAAAGTGTTTCGCACTGCCTGCTTTAGTCACTGAGGGAAATCTCCGCATACCTGGGGTGGACATACCCCTAAGTCACCCGTGAGTTGGCTTCCCTCAACCTGTCTAGCCTTTTATCTGATCACTACATTTCTTATGACTTTTTGGAGCCATAGGAAAGATTAGTTGATGAGATAAGAATTGATAAGAATAGAGTTGGGCAATTGGTTAGATCCCAGAGGTGGATCAGGAGCCCTAAAAAGGGCTCTACAAGTCATACTAGGATGTTAGTCCTCATATTGAATCAGTGAGCAGTCTTCATTCATTTGAAGACCTCTGGGGGTACTCGTACCTGCCAGTGTAATCCATTTTAGCCTACCAATTCTAATTTTTAAAAATTTAAACATTTTTGTTTGTTTTCCTACTATGTGCAACAGTAGTTTTCACTAATTTTGGGGGAAAGATTTTGAGTTTTCCATTTTTCTCCCTCCCTTCCTCCCAGCTCCCCTATAATATAGGATGTGCATGTAAAATCATGCTAAACATTTATCTATATTAATCATTTGTAAAAGAAGAATCAAATTCAAATGGAAGAAAAAAATTAGAGAGAAAGACAACATAATCCATAAGACAACTTCTAAAAATTGAAGATAGTAAATATTGGTCTTCATTTAAACTTTCAGTTTCTCTGGATATGGATGGTATTTTCTATTACAAGTCTTTTAGAATTATCTTTGATTATTGTACTGCTGAAATGAACAAGTCCATCATAGCTGATCGTGGCCCCATGTTGTTAGTGTGTATAATTTCTTTTGGGTCCTGCTCATTTCCCTCAGCATCAATTTATGCAAGTCTTTCCAGGTTTTTCTCAAGTCCCATCCCACATAATTTCTTATGGAATAAAAGTGTTATATGACATTCATATATCACAATTTGTTCAGTCATTCCCCAATTGATGGGCTTCCTCTCAATTTCCAATTCTTTGCCACAGTGAAAAGAGCTATCAGTTCTATTTTTTTTAAAAAAAAGATTTTCTTTTCTTAGCAGGATCTCTCTTTTATAAAAATTTTTTCCCATTGCTACTACTTCTTCCCTTCAGGAATGTAAGAAAATCTCATCCTTCTCATGGGATTGCTAAGTGGTACAGTGGATTGAGTTTTAAGCCTGAAGTCAGGAAGACCTAAGTATAAATCCAGTCTCAATCAATTACCAGCTGTGTGATCCTGAGCCAGCCATTTAACCCAGTTTGCCTTAGTTTCTCCATCTGTAAAATGAACTGGAGAAGGAAATGACAATCTAACTCAGTATCTTTGCCAAAAAATGGGATCTTAGGAACAACAGAACCATCCTTCTCATGCCATCATGTCTTCAAATAATGCTCAAGAATTGTAGATCTAGAAAATGAAGGAAATTTAGAGGTCATCTAGCTAGTTCAAGGACATCATTTTTTTCTGATATCCTGTCTAAATTTGCTTTTATTGTAATTTCTGGTCCATTGATCCTGGTTCCACACTCTGGGACCAACAGAACAGATCAAACCTTTCCTACAGCGAAAGCCCCTCAAAAACTCAGGACAACTCTCATGCCCCAGCCCACTCTTCTGCAGGTTAAATATACCCAATTTCTTGAAATGGCCCTCATGTATCATGGGGATCAGCACTTTTCATCATTTTGGTTAGATTTCCTGAACATGTTTTCCAGATTCTAATCTATGGTGCCTGGAACTTTACACAGTACTTCATCTGTAATCTGACAGAGAGAGAGAGAGAGAGAGAGAGAGAGAGAGAGAGAGAGAGAGAGAGAGAGAGAGAGAGAGAGAATCTCCTCCTTACTCCAAGAATTTATGCCTCCCTTAATGAAACCCCAAAGGCAATTTTATCTGGAACAGGAGACTTGAATTCAATGAAGGCTTTCTTACTTGGGCATCAACTCTGTGTCATCCTTTTTTTGTGGCCATTTCCTATGCAAAGGGCATTCTTTTTTTTTTTTTACTTTTTAAAAAATTTTATTTATGTAAGGCAATGGGGTTAAGTGTCTTGTCCAAGGTCACACAACTAGATAATTATTAAGTGTCTGAGGTCAGATTTGAACTCAGGTCCTCTTGACTCCAAGGCCAGTGATCCACCACCCTGCTGCTCTAAAGGATATTCTCCTTGGCAAAGAAAAATAAAGAAGTGAAAATAAGGGGAAAACCCTTTATACTGTGCTATGCTGTCTTCACCCAGCTCAGTTCATTTTCTTCATTCAGTTTATATGATCAATATTCCTAACTATAGTTTTTATGGGACACTACTTCACTCCTAATCCATAGACTTCAGAGGTCACCTGGTTTAACCTTCTTTTATAAAATAAAGAAACTGAGTCTTAGAATTTTGAAATGTTTAAATACAGATATAATAAGTGATAGAGTCAGGGTTTGACCAAAGTTTTGCTGACTCAAAATCTAGAGTTTTATGCTGAACAGGATCCAACCTCTGATCCCATGCTTTACATCTATCTTTTATGCATATCTTTAAACATCTATGTTGGCTGTTGTTCTCTTGCACACACACACACACACACACACACACACACACATATATATATGTATATATATATATACATATATATACATATATACACACATCTCTTCATCCTTTTTCCCTTCTCATCCCCCCAATTCAGAGTTGCAGAGATGAGGGAGAGGTCCTAGAAAGGGGAACAGATATGGAGGATGCTGGCATCAACCCATCTACCTCTTAAATACTAAGGGAATGCTCTACCTGGGCATTCCCTACTATAGATAGTCATAATGTCATAGTGGATAGAAAACTAGTCTTAGAACAAAAAAAACCTAGGTTCGGGTCTGGTTTCTGATAATACTGACTTTTCAAGTTAGATTTAATTTTTTGGTGATCCAGGTAACTTTGAAGGGCTAAATGGTCCAGGGAAGGCACTAACTGACCTTGATGAAGGGAGTTTGCTCATCATGTTGTCCTCTATAGCAATGAAATCACATATCTAGTCTCTATCCAGAATATTATCATGTGAGTCTTGAGAATTCCATTTTTTTGTATTTACTTTATTTTCCCCTTGTTACATGCAAAACAAGTTTCAACATTTACTTTTAAAAGCTCATTCTGGATTTTCTCCCCTCCTTTTCCATGCCCCAACTCCCCTTACTGAAAAAAACAAGTTATCTGATACAGATTAACAATGTGTAGTCATGAAAAACATCACCACAATACTCATGTTGTAAAAGTATACATACTCCCCCCCAAAAAAGAAACTTCAAGAAAAATAAAGTTAACAAAAAAAGAATGCTTCAATCTGTATGCAGACATCATCTGCTCTGTCTTTGGGATGTATAGTAGAGAATTCCATCTTTGAAAGTTCCTTATTCATTCTTAGGTGACTTTCCTGTTAGATTTCTATCCATGGGTTTCTATCTATTTTTCCCTTTTCCCTTTCTCTAGAACAGACTATACTCAACCTATGTCCAACTATCTACTCCTCTCTTACAAAGTTGAGGAAGAAATGGGCACTTTACTCCAAATTACTCCCCTTGCCCAAGCCTTGAATGTTCTCCCTCTTATCTCTGCCTCTTACTATTTATTTTCTTCAAAACTTTGTTCAATTACCTTTGACACATAATTTTTAGTCATCTCTAGCTTCTGAAATCTTTAAGCTCCAGAAAAGTCACTCCAAGTATATTTCAAAAAATATTTATTTTAATAAATGTTGTCTCACCCCCTTAGAATGCAAACTCTGAAGGGTAGAGATGATTTTGCTATTATCTTCATCTCCCCAGTGTCCAACACTTAGTATATGTTTAATAATGGTTTGTTGATTGATTGAAGGAATTTTATGGGGAAGGACAACAACTCCCTTGGAACCAGTTAGTAGAGAGTGTGCCGAGCACACATAACATGTTTTAGAAGGACCCATCTCTATATCTCATTATTCACTTTGATGGACATATGGAAGCTTTGCCTAGCAATACAAACTTGCTCTTGGATTTCTGAATTAGTAACTTTGATAACTACAGAGTTCAAAGTTACTTCTGTCTAGAATATAGCCCAGCTTTGGAAGACTCAAATCTTTTTTTCTTCATGATGACTTTTGCCTTTATTATCTATTTTTGTATTCTTTTTGAAGAGTGGCAATACACTTTGTCAATGGTTTTCTTTCCCTAGAAAGAGGCAGGAGGAGGGGCAAAGTACATCTCATGTACCTACAAAGAAACATAATTATCCCTGTTTGTGAGCATCCAAGTCACACATATTCTACAGAGGGCACAAAATAGGGGTAGAGCATTTTGACATCTGGATCACATTAAATCACATGGGTTGCAGCTTTTAGATGGTGACCTTCTTGCCAATTTTTTCTTACTAATCCCTTGGTAACATAAAAAAAGAAAGAAATATGGTTCTTAACTTTTCATAAACTAGAGTTGGGCAATAGTATGTTGAGTAAGGAATTTATTGTGTTTGTTAGAAGGTTGAAGAATTGTTTTCTCTCTCTATCATCTTTCTCTCTCTCTCTCTCACACACACACGCACAAGTTCACGCACATATTTTCTCTTCCCACCCCACATCTCTCTCTCTCTCTCTCTCTCTCTCTCTCCTCTCTCTCTCTCTCTCTCACAGTCACACACACACACACACACACACACACACACACACACACACACATCCTCTATCCCTGCCCCAGAAGAGAATAAATTGGGGGTGGAAACAATTGAACTGCCTTGCTGGCAGTGAGCACAAAGAATGATAGCAAAATGTGCAGGTTCTTTAGGCACATTCATTATATCAGTAGCCCATTCATGGAAGACTGCAGTTTTCAAAGTGCTTTTTGCATAAAAAATATTATGGGACAGACAGTGCCACTAATATCCTCATTTTAGAGATGAAGGGGTCTGTAGGTAGGTATATAGTGAGTAAAAGGCACATGATTCCATATCACAGAATTCATGCGATGTTAGCACAGGAAGGGAACATCAAGATGATCCAGTCTAAACAACCTATTTGAACAGAAGAGTCAAATGAGTCCAAGGGAGGTGTCTTTGTCCTAGGTTCTATAGCTACTGTGTAACAGAGTCAGTCCTTGAAACCAGTTCTTCTGATACACACTCAAGGGTGTTTCTTGCTATTTCAAACTAGTTTCTGCAAATAAGAGAGAATTTGGAGGACAAGGGTGTTAGGGTACTTCTATGGTGTGTGTGTGTGTGTGTGTGTGTTTACACATGGTCTCTATGTACCCTAGGCAGAGGTGTCCAAACTTTAGCTCCTCTGGGCCACATTGACCAACAAAAACCATCAAGGGCTACATACTGAATTCAATACTCATTCATGAGGTCTGTATGTCACCTGTACACAGGGATTTACATTCTAATTCCCAAAGGTCTTATCTACTCTCATTTAAAATTTGTCATCCCAACATCATCAGATCACTTGAAGCCTCAACTCTTTGCTTGCCACTCTTTTCTAAAACTAGATGATAAGTAATTGTTTTTCTAGTAGCTTCTTTGTAAAATTGACCACGTCAGGTATTTTTAAACTAAAGACAACAAATGTAAAATAAAAGTTGCTTAGGAACTGAATGTTTCAATGAACCTGTTCTTACTTGCCATTCCCAAACCTCATCTTGTCTAAGGTAAAGTCGATAAATAACCATCACAGCTCATATGTATATTGAGCTTTGCACAAATATTATTACATCCTTTTTTTTTTTTGCAAAGATATAACTGAAAGAGAAGTAAAGAGAGTTGGTCATCATTGAAAAACTAAGGCATAAAGTGAACACTGGAACCCAGGCATATGAACCACAAAGAAGAGAGTCTTAGCCCTGGGCTTAGCCCCTACCCCTCAACCTCCCCAGACCATTGTTAGAGAGCTTTCTCTCTTCTAGTGGAGACATAATGACAAATCATTTAGCTGTTTCTTAAGTTAATTATAATTATAATTATTAGATTAATGATTATTTTGGTCTCTCTGTCAATAACTCAAGCAGGGGCCTAATCAGCTATGACTCCTGATGTAACACAGCATGGGGTGGTGAGGGAAGTTCACAAAAAGATGTGGTGACAGAGGATGGAATGTCCTTTGTGAGGAACATTCTTTTGGTCAGCTAGCATTTTGAAAAGACCTATTATGTCTTAGATACTAAAGGAAATTTTAGTAAACACTGTATATTAAATATGGGGCAGCTAGGTGATGCAGTGGGAGGATGTGAGTTCAAATGTGGCCTGAGACATTTGACTCTTACTAACTGTGTGACCTTAGGCAAGTCACTTAACCCTGACTGTCTCACACGTTCAGGACCATCTCCAATCGTCCTGATTCATATCTGGTCACTGGACCCAGATGGCTCTGGTGAAGAAAGGGAGGCTGGTGCCTTAGCACAGCATCCCCTCACTCAAATCCAGTTAATGTGCTTGTCATGGTATTCCAACCCTGAAAACAAAGGACAAACATTATTATCAGTAGACCAGTATACTTAGATCACAGAGTGTGTAGAGGGGAGGAAAGTATAAGAAAATTGGAAAGATTGAAAAGGGCCAGATTGTGAAAGGCTTTAAATGTCAGACCTAGAATTTTATATTTGATCCTAGAGATAACTAGAATTTATTTAGTAGGGAGGCAACATGCTGGGTATATGAAATGCATTTATCAAAAGAGATTTAAGAGTGATAATGGAGCATTTTGAGTTAGAACTATACTTCAGTTATTTTTCCCACATGGTTATTATTCATTTGTTTCAATGTTGGCCGACTCATCATAATCCCATTTGAGGTCTTCTTAGCAAATATAGTGCAATGGTTTGTCATTTCCTTCTCCAGTTCATTTATAGAGGAGGAAATTTAGGGGGGGAAAGAGTAAAGAGATTTGCCTAGGATCAGAGTATCAGAGGCCACATTTGAACTCAAGTCTTCTGGCCTGTTGTTCTATCTACTACACCTGGTCAACCTTGTTTGGTTGTTTCTTACATGGGCCCATTGTTATAGAAAAGATTTCCTGAGAAAGAATATGCTGAGAAGCATATCGATTAGGTAGCAATGGAGAACAAAGATGAGAAGCAGTGACCAGTGATACTTGTTGAAAATGATGGATATGAGAGCTATTTTGGAGAGAGGGCCTATAGAGGAAAGCAAAAATCTCTCAATGTGGAACTCTTTCCAGGACAGTACTTTAAATCATAAAGACTATATACTCACATTTCCTCATGTATAAGATGCACCTCCCCCCCCCCAAAATTAAGCATCTTCTACAGTGGTTGTAGATTTTTTAACTTGCATTTCCTGATTTTCAGACTTGTCTTTGCACTCATTGTTTCATGTTTGTTACTGGTATATTAGGTGCTGTTTTGCCACATTCTGCCCAGAAATGGCTCAGAAAAGATTTTCATATAGTGCTAAATTCAAGTTCAAAGGAATATAGTATGCCAGAATGAATGGAAATCCTGCTGCTGAATATCAGTTTGGTCCTCCTCCAACTGAGAAAATAATCCAAGACTGGCTATGGGAAGAAGCTCAATTGAAAATGTCTGGGTAGAAGAAGGCCATGAGAGGCAAAGTAGTCAAATGATCTGAGATAGAGAGGGAATTGAAGAGATGAATTGAAGAGCAGAGGTCCACAAAGATGGTTCAGCAGGAGGCCAGAAGAATTGCTGATGAAAAAGAAATGACTGATTTCCAAGGAGGGCACAGTGGGTGATTCAGGTTCATGTCACAGAATGGACTAAGCATATGTCCATGCACCAGACCTTTCCAGGGAGTGCTTGTGGTCAACCATGGACCATACCCCAGGCAGGAGAGCAGTCAGAGCTTGTCTAACATAGTGTTTCATCATCAAACACAGATGAGGACAAACTCAAAGATGGGAGTTTTGACACTGAGGAGGAGTTGTATGAATTTGATGATGAATAAAATGAGTTCAATAACTTTCTGTAATACTTTTTTTTCAAATTTTGGTCCCCCAAATTAAGGCATGTCTTATACATGGGGAAATACAATTAGTCTTTGGGGTAAAAACTACTTAAAGAAGGACTTGCATCTGAATGTTTTTTGCTTTCATTGATTTGTAATTAAAATTATGCACCTTTGGAGTCAGGAGTTTATGTGATATGAATGAAGGTAAGGGAGTGACTGTTATTTGGAGGAAGAGAGTTATCAGATCCTGAAATTCCAGTATCTTCTGGGTGGAAACAGTGAATCAAAAATAAAAAGTCCTGCCAGAATAATAAATATAAATACATATGAATGTTTCAGAGGAAAAACTGACTTGCATGGAACCCTTCTTATGTCACCCCATTCCAATCAGTCAGGATACCAAAATTCCATGGGAGGCAAAGAATGGATTCTCAAAAATGGATCCTGGATTAAAAACTCTGTAGAACCTTAGATTTAATTTCTGAAATCTAAATTAAAAAAATTAAAACCTCTACACAGTATAGAGAATGATAGAAAAATCTAGTCTAGGAAGGTTGACTTAGGATGATTGGTATTGAGATCAGAGGGGAGGACAGAGGTTTCAATTGTCCATATTTGGTAATTATCTCCTCTCCTTTCTCCCTCCCCCTCCCCATTCCCCTCATTGTTTAGCTTGGCCTAGAAAGAAAATGCATGCCAGGGAGGATATATGTTCAGTGTGGCTACAGTCCAGAAAAAAACCAGGTACATAGACTGAGAAGTTAGAAAACTTGAACTGAGCTTGCTAAGGAAAAATGTAATAAATTCAGTTCAGAAAGCGATATATAGCTTGGTAAGAGAATCTGGGCATTCTCTAGGTCTCACCATGTCATGGAGTAGACTCACAAAAGCTTTTTTTACCAAAGAGACTGGGGTTTCATGTCTCTGAAATCTCCTTGGGCTTTAGAGGATGTCATTTTTTTTTGGTTTGTTTCAAGAAAATACTTCCACATAGATATAAAAACCTACATGCACACATATTACTCCTCTTCTTTCCCCACCGCTCTGAATGAAGAAAGTCATAGTATGGAGACAGTACAACATAATAGAAAGAACACTGACTTGAAAGTTGGAGGACTTGGGTTCAAATCCTTCATTGGAGACATATTATCTATGTGATCTGCTCTTCTTCATATGCTAAAGAAAGGTGATGGATTAGATGACCCCTGTGGTATTTTCTAGACTGAGATGTGATCTCAATGAGATACTGAACCAAGGGCCACACACATGGACTTAAATATATTCATATGTGCCTTCCATAGTTAAGTTCTTTTGGGCTGCTCCTCTCCCCCCAGCATATTGAATGATTTTCTGTGGAATTAAATAAACACACATTGACTTGCCGTTGGTCTATGCCAGGTCTATAAGCTTTAAAACAGACCATATGCAAATGATAGCATTTCAGCATGGAAAACTATATTTCTACTTAGACTCAAAAGTCAGTGAAAAAAGGGTAAAGTGTGGATTGAGATTTTAAACACTAGACTCCAACCTTGATTTTATACTTGATCTATCTCTAGTTTCCTAGAATCACATGGGGATTACTACAACTCAAGGTGAATACTGAATACTCCGATGTCAACCTAAGAGTGATATCATGTCAATCTTGGATAGAGAGACTTTCCCTATACCCAGACCACCCGCAGCCTTGGGCAGTCTAGTGAAAAAGATCTGTCTCTACACAAGCTTGATTCAGAAGAATTATCCTTAGACTAGAGATTCCTTTTAGGCTGGGTTGGATCAGATTTAGCTCAACCTTCAGAAACTGAGGTTTAGAAAACAGAAAAAAAAGGAGGGAAATTTGAATCTCTCCAAATCATTGGATATTAATAATTATTCTCTCATATGCACAATTCATCCCCTGAGCATTGAGGAAAGGGCCTATGGTTATATCTATATAACAACTTCTAAGAAGATTTGGCATTATAGCAATTATAAGAAAATAGACTTGGTTTCTCCACGGTGAATGCTTCCTGTTGGCATACTACCTGGGCTCCTTCTGGTGCCTGTTAAAGGTCAGATTGCATTGTTTATAACTGTTCAGTTTTCCATTGACTATGTGGGTTTTAAAACATGGGATGTCTACAAGGCCAACTTGAGGGCAGAAACCACAATTTATGTAAATTATGTGTCCTGGGTGGTTGTGAGGAACATATTATTTTGTTACATTCACTGTACAGAAGCAAATGATTAATATTATGACCATGTGATTGGGTCAGAGTGCTGGACAGGTCAGGGAAGGGCAATCAATTTCAATCTATAATAGATGATCCCTGTCTGGTCCAGAGAAAATAGGAACCAAACAGCTTCACATCACAGCTGAAATCAGTAGAGAATGAGACTAAGTAGGGTTGGCTTTCAAGGATGACAGAGCTGGCTGACTGGGGAAATAAAAAGAAACATGACTTTTATGGAAAGTTTTCCAGTTCTGGCCTCATTTGTTAATAAAAACTAATGGGTAGCATTTATATAGTGCCAAATTCATTCCAGGCACAATGTTGAGCACTTTATAAATGTTATCTCGTTTGATCTTTATAAGTCTGGGAGGAAGATTCTATTATCTTCATTTTACAGTTGGGGACACTGAGGCAAAAAAGAACTTGTCACACAACTAGAAAATATCTAAGGCAAGATTTAAACTCAAGTCTTTCTGACTCTAGGTCCAATGCTTTATCCTTTGCACAATTGGCTGCCTTAATTGTTAGAGGTTAGGATCAAGAGCATACCTTTTCCAATTCTATGCACATCCTATGTGTATCCCTATTTGAATTAGACACAAGCAATGTTAATATAAATACTATTGCTTGTTGTGTGTGTCTTATTCCTCTGACCCTTACTATCTAGTAATGAAATGGAGCGAAGACCAGTGCAAAATGAAGCTGATTTGTTGTTAGAAGCTGCCAGATGTGTTACCTTCCATCTTGTTTTTCTTCAGATCTTCCATGGGAAACTAGTTGGCATAGGCCATCTATTGTTTCCTAATTGGAAAAGGATGTAATGAATCAGTATCTCTCAATTCTAGGAAAATAAAGACTCCCAAACCTATTTATCCCTCTTCCAAATCAACTGAAATTCACTCTTCTTCCTCTCACCTTGGAAAGACCCTTGTCCTTCCTCCAATTAGGATTTAAATTCTTTTATTTTTGTACCCTGGCATATATCCTGTTAATTTTTCTCTTTTAACTAGTTGGTCTTTTTTGATTAATTGCTTTTAATATATAAAAATATATATTTAAGATTTTTTGACTAACTGGGGAGTCCTAGACCTGTTAATTATGCCTATTTTGCTAACAAATCATATAGCTTGTATTTTTTCCTGTTAATATTAATTAACCACCAAACGGGGTTGTCATTCAGTTGCTTTAGTTATCTCCAACTCTTTATGACCCCATTTGGGGTTTTCTTGGAAAAGATACTCGAGTGGTTTGCTGGTTTCTTTTCCAACTCACTGTGTAACCTTGAACAAGTCACTCAACTTCCTTGGGGGCCTCATCTGTAAAGCAAGGAAGTTAGATAATATAATTGGTAAATTCTCTCCCTGCTTTCTATCCATAATCTTATGATCCTAACAGTATTTCTGTTGTCTTGGAATAAATTTCACTGACCTGGTTTGCAATTAGGGACATGAAGAATGAACTTCAGATGAGAGGGACATAGGCAAACTTTTGAAGGTTAACAGTAGGAGAGAAGAGCATGATGCTTGGGACAAAGTCAACTTATCTTATCTGTAATTTTAATTTATTTTCCTCATCCCAAACTCTAGAAGGCAAAAGGCCCATTTTTAGATTTAGGCAAAATCTAAGTAATGACTGTGGATGCTTCAATCTGAAAATATTAGACTGTGAGCACTTTGAGAGTAAAGATTGTCTTCTCCCTTTCTTCTTATCCCTCCAAAGAAGCACAGTTAACTAGCATATAGTAAATGCTTAATTAATGTTTATTGATTATATAAAAAGAATCAAAAATCAATTCCCAACTGGTTTTACTTGATTGTACATTTATAACCTATATCAGATGATTACCATCTTACAGAGCAGGGAGAATAGGGAGGGAGGAAGACATTTTGGAACTTAAAATTTTATAAAAAAATGAATGTTAAAAATTGTCTTGATATATGATTATTAAAAATACAATACCATTGGAAAAAGACAGTCACTGCTTTCAAGGATCTTACAGTTGAATGGAAAGGTGAGCCACTGGCTGCAGTGTGTGTGAATTGGATGTGAAGCTGCCTTGGCAGAGTTCCTGTGACAGGGTAAAGTGATTCACAAGATGATAGGATAACAGGATCATAGATTTAGGACTCTAGGTGGTACATTAGAGTGCCATGTCTAAAGTCAGAAAAACTCATCTCTCTGAGTTCACATTTGACTTCAGACATTTTTGACTCTGGAAAAGGCTCTTCATTCTGTTTGCCTCAGTTTCCTCATCCCTTAAATGAGCTGGAGAAGGAAATGGCAAATCACTCCAGGATCTCTGTCAAGAAAATCCACCCAGGGATGGCTAGGTGGTGCAGTGGATAAAGCACCGGCCCTGGAATCAGGAGTACCTAGGTTCAAATCCAGTCTCAGACACTTAATAATGACCTAGCTGTGTGGCCTTGGGCAAGCCACTTAACCCCATTGCCTTGCAAAAAAAAAAAAAAAAAAAGAAAATGCACCCAAATGAGGTCATGAAGAATTGGACATGAGTGAAAAATGACTCAACAAGAATAGCAACAATGAAGATTTAGTGTTGGAAGAAAACTTTATAGTTCATTTAGTTCAGCTCTTTTTATTCTTGAGAAAATGAGGCGCAGAAATATTAAATGATTTACTTTAGGTCACACAGGTAGCGAGACTTAGGAGTTATAATTAGAATCCATGTTCTCTTGAGTCCAGATTCAGTTTTTTTCCCACTGGGTCCATGACCATTGGGTCATGCTACTTGCCAATGTTTATTTCTATGATGGATCAAATGGGTCTGCTGCCATTCCAACAATAACCATGCCATTCATTTCTGCTTGGGAGATTAAAGTTTGAGATCACAGTCAATGGGTAAATGTAAGTATATGCTAACATCTCCTAATCCTTTACTTTTTTCTATATAGCTATTAATCTGATTAAATGTTTAATCTAGCTTTAAAGGCAAGGGGTCCACTCTACCACCTCAGAGGTACTGTTTGTACTAGAATATTCATGTTTATTTAATGGATTTAGGTAGATTGGATAATGAGTCATGCCAGGAGCAAGTGACTGGACTATTCAGAGCCGGGGAAATGCAGATTCATGTAAAAAAATTTGAAAGAGGGATGAAAAAGGCCATAGATGGAGAAGCTATTTGGTAGAAGCTGGCACAAACCAGAGGAGAGACAAGTATTTAAGAGGCTTTTTACACATTCACCAAAGGAAGGAAGAAAGAGTGTGGATTTTATTATTTGTGGAGAGAGAAATTGTGATGTGAATTTGGATTTATAACTGGAACCACCTAGTATGGATTTTGTTTTCCTCAAAGTCTGGAAACTAAGGTAAATAATCAAGCCAGGGTAAAAAAAGATTGGAACAGAAAAACCATATTCATTTATTGAACTAGAACAAGTTAGTTGACCACTGTGATCAAACTGTCTAAACGATTTACCTTTTACTTCCCTCAATTTGTCAATCGATTTCTTCTTTAAATGAATGGATAAAGATCTCATGGAATTGATGTCTCTTGAAATAATAACAACGATAACTGATAGTCATATAAAATTTTCTGTACATTTAACCTCCCAAAAGTCTTAAGTAATTTTAAGTTACTAGACTAGATTTTTGGAATACATGATATTATCTTGCAGAGTACCACAATAAACTGTTGGTGCTGGTAAAGTAGGTATTATCTTTCTTGTTTTAGAGATGTAAAGCTGAGGCTTAGGAGGACTAAACTGTACAACTATTAAATATCAGAGAGGAGATTTAAATCCAGGATTTAAAAAAAATTATCGATTTAATTTTGTCCTTCAGAAATAAAACAAATATTTACATAACATACTAGAATAGGGGAAAAAAAGATGATTGTACCTGAAACTGTAAATCTATTATGCATAATTTGCTTTTCCTTTTAAATAGAAAATAAAGTTACAAAAATTTAGTATTTTGGTTCCCTGTCAAATGCTCCCTCTGCTATACCAGACTGTCTGTTAGAGGATAGAATGGGAATCTGGGGTTAGACTGGCAGTCTCAGGGAAAGAACCCCCTTAAATGGGTGGTAGACCAGTTCCTTAAACTGCAGCAAATAAATCTGGGGTCCAAATGAAGGTTGGCATCCTCTAGGGTTATAAAATTAGAGTTGCAAGATTCCTTACAAGTCCAGTTACCTGTGCCTTGATAAGATGACTTGCCTAGGCTCACACAGCTGGTAAGTTTTGGAGGAGTGATTTGAATTCTGGTCTTCCTCACTCCAAGATGTGACCAGCTTATCCTATGGAGACTTCTAGATAACTAGGAAACTTTCTTGGGGAATTGGGCACCTAAAGTTAAAGGGAGGAGAAAGAAAAAGCACAAAGAAACACTGAAAGATAATTAGAGAAATTCCTGTTTTGCCCCCTTCATGATTCTGCCTAGGGCCAGCTCTGGAAAAGGAATTAGTTCTCGTTGTCTGGGGTTTCCTCCAGGAAATGACATAGGTTCTCTGCTAACTACTCGGAGCTATCATTTTATTTGAAAATACCAGTTCATGTCAAATATCATTAACTTCACAAAAAAGTGGCATGCTTCAGAAAGGTGCCCACTTTTTCAAAAAGAAAATTGGCACATTGGGATAGACATAAACATTGATTGTAATGTTTTATAATTTATCTACTAGAATTCTTCTCAAGCCTCACCCAGCACAGGGAGGTCTATACCCTGGCTCCCAGAATAACATCCCTATTTATGGATGGGTGTCAGAGAATGTACCAAGTATGTGCTTGTTTAAAAAAAATAGAAAATAGCCAAGATCTTTCCACGTAGCACCATGTGAAAATCATTGTGAAATGAAGGGAGACTTAGAGCTAATTACATAATCCCATCTAGGATTAACATGGACCATAGGCAATAAAAATATCCTTCTGACACGTTTTTCTCTTTTCCAACTCTTTGCAGTAATCAAAGGGTGACCCATAAAAGTCTCATTACTCACAGCTTGTGGGGAAGCCAGGGGAAGCCTCATGGAGATTATGAAATAACCTTCTCTTGGGAATGAGCAAAATCATCCCCTCAATTTGATTGTGAGTTCTAAAAGTTTTTGCTGTCAGATGTTAAAACTCCAAGCACCTGCAACTTCCCCTGAGACTTGGGATCTGCCTGTGCAAACATTTTGGGTTACTACCCTATGAAACTCCCTTTACTCAATGTCCAGAACAGTCCCTAGTTTGCCTGGGAGCCATGCAGACTTTCTTTTTGAAGTCTTTGAGTTTTTGTTGTTTTTGTTTGTTTATTTAAAAAAAAATTTTTTCTAGAAACCTACTTGAACATTTCAGAAAGTTTCAGACCTTACTCAGTGGGTAAGGTTAATAAAATATATCCCATGTCTTTAGCTTCCAACCCCTTCTATCATCTCCCACTCTATTTTTTCCTTCTTTTCCCTTGAGAGGCAGCTGGCTTAGTGGAAGGAATGCTAAGAAACCAGGAAGACCTGAACCCAGATCTTACTTCTGACACAACTTGGCTATTTGACCCTGTCCTCTAGGTTCTGTTATAAATGGTTAGCATTCCATATTGCCTTAGAACAATGAACATAATCTATGTTGCATTCTATTTTAAATTATTTTGTTAAGCATTTTCCACTGATGTTTTTTACCTGCTTCTGTTGAAGTCAGGAATGCTGGGTTCATACAACTTGCTTAGAGTTTTATACCTCTGCTATGAGGAGCTTTCTAGACTTTCTAAGACTACTGAGCTTTTTGTATTCTTGTCCTCAAAGAGTTTATAATCTACTGATCTTCCAAATTTGGGTTCTTAGTCTTCTTCTGTCAAAGATCCCCACCTTTGGCAACCTCATTTCCCTCCATGGGTCCATTCTTTTTTCAAATATTTATTTATTTATTTTGAATTTTACAGTTTTTCCCCTAATCTTGCTTTCCTCCCCCATGCCCCCACAGAAGGCAGTCTGATAGTCTTTACATTGTTTCCATGGTATACATTGATCTAGGTTGAATATGATGAGAGTGAAATCATATCCTTTAGGAAAAAAATAAAGTATAAGAGATAACAAAATTGTATAATAAAATAATGGTTTTTTAAATTAAAGGTAATAGTTTTTGGTCTTTGTTCAAACTCCACAATTCTTTCTCTGGATACAGATAGTATTCTCCATCACAGATATCCCAAAATTGTGCCTGATTGTTGCACTGAAGGAATGAGCAAATCCATCAAGGTTGATCACCACCACCATGCTGTTGTTAAGGTGTACAGTGTTCTGGTTCTGCTCATCTTGCTGTGAGTCCATTCTTAGATTAATGCTTTTTTAAAAGATTTTATTTATTTTGAGTTTTACACTTTTTCCCCTAATCTTACTTCCCTCACCCTACCCCCTACAGAAGGCAATTTTTCAGTCTTTACATTGTTTCCATGGTATACATTGATCCAAATTGAGTGTGATGAGAAAGAAATCATATCCTTAAGGAAGAAACATAAAGTATAAGAGATAGCAAGATCAGACAATAAGATATCAGGTTTTTTCCTAAATCAAAGGTGATAGTCCTTGGTCTTTGTTCAAACTCCACAGTTCTTTCTCTGGATACAGATGGTATTCTCCATCACAGAGAACCCCAAATTGTCCCTGATTGTTGCAATGATGGAATGAGCGAGTCCATCAAGGTTGAGCAACACCCCCATGTTGCTGTTAGGGTGCATAGTGTTTTTCTGGTTCTGCTCATTAAATGAATGTTTTTAAATTTATTTTAAAAAATACATGGATTTACAAAGGAAGTGAATTATATTAAATTTGTTTCAATATATTTACAATATTTTCAAAAATAAAATTCATCTGTTTAAAGGGAAATCCCTTGGGAACTTCAGGAAATCAAATCTTTGATTCAAGGTTCAAGTCAGTCTCTGCTCATATGAGAATTTATTTGTCACATTTGAGTTAGATGGAATAGTAGAGTTTTCCTTTAATTCTAACCCATGCAGACCACTGCTGAGGGATTTGGGGGAAAATGAATTTCACTCAATAGTATTCCAAAGACAATTCCTAGACAAAAGTCTTAGTGCTGTTGTTCCTTATTAGGGCTACCCAAATTATAGGGGGTAGGAAAAAAGTACATTGGATTGAAGTCTGAAGGCCCAGATTCATGGTTTCAAGTCTGCTATTTTGTTAGCTGTGTGACTCCAGGGAAGACACTCAGTATCCCCGAGTCATAGTTTGGGGAAATCTGTACAACCTACTTCATTGGTCTGGCAGAGTAATAAGGTTCTGGACACTGAGGTCTTTTCTCTAGCTAAACATGTCAAGTATTCAAATTCTTTTGCAGAGTACAACTCTGATGGGCTGAACATGTTGTTCAAATGTCAAACACAAGGTTGCCTAAAAGACTAATTTTCTAAGAACTCATGCAAGGAAGATGCCTATATGGTGGTTAGAAGAAGTGACGCAAGGACACTTTCAAGGTCTCTCTGAAGAGCTTTGGAATTGATTGTGACTTGGGAAACACTGACAAGGGACCATCCAGCATGGTGTGCCCACATTAAAGAAGATACCGTGGGCAAAGTCGAATTGAAGTTGCTCAAAAGAAATGTGAGATGCGCAAATCTAGAGACATAATCCTCCCACATGATCAAACAGACTATTTGTGACCAACCTTTGGTAGAATATTGGACACTTGTAACTTGACTCCAACATGGTGATGCCATTTTGGTCTTCTCTGAGAACAAACGACAATAGTCAACCAAGCAACCAAAAAAGAAGGGAAGGGAACAATCGCTTATCAAGTAATTATGTGCAAGGCACTGTGATAAACACTTTACAGATATTATCTCACTTGATTTTCACAGCTCTATGAAGAAAGAACAATTACTTCTATTTTACAGTTGAGGAAACCAGGGCAGAGAGAGCCTTGGTCAAGCTAGTAAGTGGTTTTAGCTATTATTAGCTATTCTATAGCCTAGTAGGTAGTTTGAGATTTAAAGAGCTAGATATCAATCAATGTGAATAATGAATCCCTGTGAAGTGGTCACAGATATTTGAATTTGCATTTTGCAGTTATAATTAAGTAAAATATGATCACTGATTTCATCTTAGTGGAAATGTGTGGAATGAATTCAGATAATCAGGACTCATTATTTATATTAACCAGGACCTAGATTTAATATACTTATATAAAACTATTAGCCAATTCTAAAATACTCTTTAAATGTCAGTGATTCTTCTTCCTATGAAGTCATTAGAAAAGGAGCCAGGCAGTGCCCAGTCTTTTCCATGGCACAGTAACAATATGGGCATCAAGTGACATAAAGTTCTTGCAACTAGACTGGCTGACTTGCAAATAGTCTTTCATGTTGATTTTTCTCTTATTGCACATATTTCTGAAAAGCAGAAAACCACCTGCTCCTTCTTTTGTCTATTTTAAAGCAGCATAGAGTGGATATGGGGCTCCACCCATCATCCGAATGAGGGAACTTGGACCTCACGGCCTGTGAGGGCCCTTCTAGCTCAGGGATGAGGGTCTTCTGATAAATTGTTACTCCATTGTCTACTTCTTGAGTCATTTAAAAATCTGACCTTTAGTTGATGAGTATATCAGATTTGGGTTGAATCTATATCATTTTTCTTTCATAGTGAATTAATACCAATGCAAATTTGGTATAGGAAGAGACATGGGTTCAGAGAAAGATTGAGAGAAAAGTGAGAGGAGGGAGGAGGGGCAATAAGCATAGGTGGCATTATCAGTCTTAACAAGGCAGAAAGTTGCCTCATCTTCTGAACCAGCAAGGAAAGAGAGGATAGGTCAAAATAGAAATGAAATCTTACATTTGACGCAACTCATTCTAGTCCTTCAGACCTTCTGAGTGTTTATAATACTGTGCCCAACAAATGAAAGCATTTTCTAGACCATGTCAGTGTTTCCATTATAATTCAGTTTGAGTTTGCCCTGAAGTGGCATAAGTTTATTAGCATATCCATAAAAATTTATATTCTGTTGAAACTTGGCCCCTAGCCAGAAAGTAAATGTTTATATATGCTTTTAGATATTAACTTTCTTATATTATTTCTGTTTTATGAGTCTGCAACAAAATTCCACAAGCTCACAGTTCTCTGTATTGTTTAACTCACTGAGCTTTTTCTTTAAGTGATTATGTTGGAAAAAGATTAGTCTATCAGTGGTTTGTATTTTTTAAATTGTAAAGTGACACCTGGTCTAGAAAAGGAAAGAAACAGAAGTGACAAAGCAATATTTTCATGGCCTGAGACCCCAAAGTTGTGGGTATTCCCTCCAGTGGTGCACATTGTAACTCCTCCAGTCTACATGTGTGATTCTTGTCCATGTTTCCTATGAAAACACCATTGACTTGGAGGGGGTCCAAGATGCTAGGAACCATTTAAATTTTTTCTTGATATCATGTATAAACCAATGTTGTTCACAGTCTATTCTTTGGTTATGCTTCAATTAGAAATCAGTGTTTTGGATGAGAATATTCATCTAGATGATGATAAAAATCAGAAACCTTCAAGAACAGCATGGGCAAGCAAGCAGGCTGAGCTCATAGCATTCTGTCATATCCTTCCTGACAGGACATAGTCATCCACAATGAACTGCTTGGAGACAATCAGGGAACCAATATACAATCTCCCACCTCCCCTTTCAATCCAGTAAGTTTCCTCTTTGCTAAAAATCTTTAAGCAAAGACTGATAATCTCTTGTGGGAATTAGAAAGATGGAATTCTTGGACAGGTGCGAATTTGTTTGGATAAGATATCTTCAGAGTCTCCTTCTACCTTTGAGGTTTCAGGATTCTGCAAGTTTTCTTATGTTTTCTTGTTCAAAATTCCTCAGTAACTGCCATAGACTACAAGCTTTCGATTATCTTTATTTTGTTTTTTGAAAGATTTTATTTTGAGTTTTATAATTTTTTCCCTCATCTTGCTTCCCTCCCCCCACCGCCACAGAAGGCAATTTGTCAGTCTTTACATTGTTTCCATGCTATATATTGATCTAAATTGAATGTGATGAGTTTAAATTACCTTTCTTTTCCTTTTTTCTTTTTTAGGTTTTTGCAAGGCAATGGGGTTAAGTGGCTTGGCCAAGGCCACACAGCTAAAGTAATTATTAAATGTCTGAGGTGGGATTTGAACTCAGATCCTCCTGACTCCAGGGCCGGTGCTCTATCCACTGTGTCACCTAGCTGCCCCTTAGATTACCTTTAAAGTCCCTCCCTGATCATATACCAAATGATGTGTGGTAGAGCAGAATGATGTTGAATTCAGTATCAGATATTATTTAAAATTCTGGCTGTGCTCTTTATCATCACTTGGACAAGTCCCTGCACACCTGAGGGTGGTCACATTGCAGATGCATCATTTTTTGACTGATAATTTATGTGTGTATTTAATGGGTAGAATTTCTCTCCGCAGTTAAGAGATCATCATTAACACTGAACTATAGGATTCTCAAGTAACAAAGGGACTCGTGAGATAAGGATAATATGATGGTTTTTAAAAATCAGCTAAGAATCTGGATAAGCATAAGTTCTGATCCTGAAAAGATCTCTAGACCTGGTACCAATGTAATTTATAGTGAAGATATGTAACAGCCAATTCCCGGGACTCAGCTTCCCTGATTATGTGTTTCTAGGGATGAAACCTTAATCTGAATTCCCCATATCCACTTTGGCTCAGTCCCTGGTGTCTCAAAGGATGCATGTCAGTAATCATGTGGGACACATCCCAGCCAACTTCTTTTGCGCTAAGAGACACAGATTGTTTCCTTATTACTTGTCCTTTTGAACTTCATGGACTCTCACAGTTGGAAGGGGTCTCAGAATGCATCTACTCCATTTGAACTGGAAAATCCTTCATAGCATCCCATAGAGAAAATCTCCAGCCTCTCCTTGAAGATCTTCAGTGAGAAGGAGCTCAGTATTTTTTTGAGGCCATGCATTTTATTCTTTGCATAGCTTTCAGTTGTTTTTTTTTTTAGGTTTTTGCAAGGCAATGGGGTTAAGTGGATTGCCCAAGGCCAAGCATCTAGGTAATTATTAAGTGTCTGAGTCTGGATTTGAACTCAGGTTCTCTTGACTCCAGGGCCGGTGCTCTATCCACTGCACCACCTAGCCGTCCCTTTCAGTTCTTTTAAAGTATTTTCTTCCATTTGTAGTACAGAGGCTCACCAACTCATACTTGGATGAACAGCTTGAGTCTCCTTTTTTGTATTTTTGTTACAAAAGCTAGGTCTTGTCAGAAGGGAGAAGAAAGAGAAGATATATTTGGAAATGAAGATGATGTTAAAATGAAATGTATATACAAGTATGGAAATGTATATACACACATATATAGTTATTTAGTCATTTCAGTTGTGTCTGTTTTTTTTTTTTTGTAACCCTATTTGGGGTTTTCTTGATAAAGATACTGAAGTGGTTTGCCATTTCCTTCTCTAGCTCATTTTACAGATGTGGAAACTGAGATAAATAGGATTAAGTGACTTGCTCAGGGTCACATAGCCATCAAGAGATTGTAGAGACATTGTGGCTTGATGCAAACAAATACATACATACATACATACACATATGTGACATGACTCTTCCTGACTTCATGTATCCAGTATACCACAAGGGTTGCCTTGTGAAGAAATAGGAACCATTAGATGACTATATTTCAATTTGTAAATAAACATGTATGTTTAACCTCTCCAAGGTTCTAGACCTCGCCCTTCTATCTCTCTCAGATAGCAATCATACATTACTTTAATGAAAAACTTGAGACCTCTCTATGTTCGCTCACATGTTTCCTGATATTCTCTAAATCCTTTGATGCAACTTTCTACTCTTTTCTCTTCCCCTCACCCCCCATCTCTGATAATGAAGAGGCCCTTCTCCCTCCCAAGATCAATCCCTTCTATTTTTGCTCTAATTCTAATTTTTTGTTTTCCTAAAGAGATTCCAACCTCAATCATCCACAGCTACCTATTTGATGATCAGCTCCCTATTAGACTATAAGCTCTTTGAGAGCATTATTTGTCTTTTGCCTTTTTTATCTCCACATTTAGAATATTGCCTGACATAGTTTAATTGCTTTAATAAATGTTTATCAGCTGACTACAATATTCAGCTTCTTCCTATTAGTTCATTCCCTACCATCTTTAAACATGTTTATAATAAAAATATAATACAAAAAATAATTAATTAATTAATAAAATTAATAAAATACAACAATTTTTTTCAAACAGTCTTCTCCATTTTTTTTTGCTTTTTGCAAAGTAATGGGGTTAAGTAACTTGCCAAAGGCCACATAGGTAGGTATTTATTAAGTGTCTCAGGTTGGATTTGAACTCAGGTCTTCCTGACTCCAGGTGATGCTCTATCCACTGTACCTGCACCTCAGTCTCCATTTTCAAAAATATTCACTAAATCTTATCACCCCCAGATGTTGCCATCTTTAATTTCTTTCCCCTTTTCAATCTTCTAGATTTAATGCATTTGCATCATTTCCCCTCGCTCAATCTTCAATCCTTTGCAATATGGATTCATCATTCAACTAAAAGTGTTGCCTCAAAAGGTTGCAATAATTTCATAATTGTCAAATTTGGTAGTCTTTCCTTTGTTCAAAATCTTGTTTTATCTGCTGCATTTGACCCAGACTACCATGCTTTTCTCTTAGATACTTTCTTTTCTCAGAATTTCATGTCATATCTGTCTTCTGTGTCTCCTTTTCCTCCCTCTCTTTTCACTTTTCAGTCTCTTTGGAAGGGGTATCATCTACATAATGTCCCCTAACTATGTGTCTGTGTGTGTGTGTGTGTGTGTGTGTGTGTGTGTGTGTGTGTGTGTCCCATATATCAGTGTACTCCTCCCTAGTTTTCTTTCTTCTCACTTTCTTTTTAGGTGACTTCATTCATTCCTATGGGCTTAATTATCAGCTCTACATTAATAATTCCCAGATGTGTATCTGGTTGTGTGTGTATATGTGTGTATCCAAGTACAATCTCTGTCCTGAGTCATTTCTGAGTTTTATAAGATCAACTCAAGCACTTTCTCATCCTTGCAATTGTTAGTACCTTCTCTTTGAAACGACTTTTTTAGTAAAGTACCTAGTTTCAGAGGGAAGGAACTAATAATTGCGAGGATAAGAAACTATGAAATGATTTTGTATTTATTTTGTTTACAATTTGTTAGAATGTAAACTTCTTGAGAGTTGGTATTTTTTAATTGACATTTTATTGTTCTAAATACATGTTTTGAAAGTTTTTCAACATTCATCCATATACCTATGTATATTTTTAAGTAACAAAATTCATTTCCACCCTCTGTTCCCCTCCCCCCTCCCCCAGTGGCAGTCAGGTCAATATTGTACATACACATTTGTGTTAAACATGTTTCTAGAGTAGTCATTTTCAATATGAGGAGTTAGGATTAAGGGAAAGAAATACATAAGATATTTTTTAAAAAGTGATTCAGTGTTCATCAGATTCTGAAGGGTTTTTTTTTTCTGGTTTTGTTTTGTTTTGTTTTGTTTTTCTTCTTCCTCTGGATGGGGATAGCATTGTCCATAGCCAGTCTAATAGGGTCGTCCAGGCTCTCTGAACTGCTGAGAGGAGCTGCTTCCATCAAAGTTGGTCATCTCACAATTCTGTTAATGTGTGCAATGTTCTTTTGGTTCTGCTCACTTCGCTCAGCATCATATCCTGAAACTCATTCCTTGCTTCTCTAGTGTGACCATTTGTGGTTTTTTTTAATAGAATGATTGTATTTCATAATATTCATATTATGGGTATTCCTTCAATTTCCAATTCTTTGCCACTACAAAAAGAGCTGCTGTGAAAATTTTGGAACATATGGGACTTTTACCATTTTTTATGATTTCTTCTGAATATGAGTCTAGAATAGGAATTGCTGGGTCAAAAGTTATAAACAGTTTTATTGCTCTTTGGTCATAGTTCCATATTGCTCTACAGAATGATTGAACCACTTCACAACTCCACCAGCAATGAATCAATGTCCCAATCCTCCTACAATCTTGCCAACATTGATCATTTTCCTTTTTTCTCATCTTGGCCAATCTGATAGGTGTGAGGTCATATCTCAGAGTTGTTTTCATTTGCATTTCTCTAATTAATAATGATTTGGAGCATTTTTTCATATTATATATAGTTTTAATTTCTTCATTTGAAAACCATCCATTCATGTCCTTTGACTATTTATCATATGGGGAATGATGTGTAACCTTATAAATTTGATATAATTCTGTATTTATTTTAGAAATGAGACCATTATCAGAATTCCTAGTTGTGAAGATTGTTTCTAAGCTTTCTGCTTTCCTTCTCATTTTGGCAGCATTGATTTTATTAGTGCAAAAACTTTTAAATTTAATATAGTCAAATTCTTTCATTTGGTCATAATTCTGTCCCCTTTCTATAGATCTGATAGATAGTATATTTTTGGTCTATAAATTTATCTATTGTGTTGACCTTTATGTCTTTGTTGATCTTATTTTGGTATGAGGTGTGAGATGTGGGTCTATGCCTAGCCTTTGCTGAACTATTGTCCAGTTTTCCCAACAATTTTCTTTTCAAATGAGTTCTTATCTCAGAAGCTGAAGTCTTTGGGTTTGTCAAATGTAGATTGCTGTAGTCATTTACTACTGTTTCTTTTGAACCTATTCTAATCCACTGATCTATGACTTAGAATCTTAGAATCTTAAATCAATACCAGGCAATTTTGACGACTGACATTTTATAATATAGTTTTAGATCTGGTAGAGCTAGATAACCTTCCATTTTTTCATCAGTTCCCTTGCTATTCTTGACTTTTTGTTGTTCCAGATGAATTTTGTGACTATTTTTTCTAGCTAAGTAAAACAATTATTTGGTAGTTTGGTATAGCATGAATAAGTAAATTAGTTTGGGTGGAATGGTCATTTTTATTATATTAGCTTGACCTAACCATGAGCAATTGAAATTTTTGCAGTTATTTAGATCTAACTTTATTTGGGTGAGAAGTCCTTTATAATTGGGTTCATACATTTTCTGGGTTTATCTTGGGAGATAACTTACCAAGTATTTAATGTTATCTACAGTTGTACTTTTTTTCATTATATTTAATATGATAATTTGCATAGTGACTGATAAATAATAACTATTTAATAAATAATAACTGACTGATTCATCAAAATCAAGCTCAACTATTGATAGTTTGAAGAATTCATCCTCTTTCTTTTAAAAATGTGTACTCTATGATTTTTCTTAGTTTTTCAAAGATAATGAATGGCAGCTCACAGAAACTGTTTCTTTTTGTCCATTTGCATGTAGAGTTGGGACAGATATGTACTCCTCTCCCCTTACTTATAGTAAATTTCTCCTTTTATTTTTGATTTATCCTTCCCTTTTAAAAATATTTATGTATTTTGGAATTACATTAAAAACATTTACAGATTACTCCCCGTTCATGAAAGTTCTCTTGTAATGAAGTAGAAAAGTTTAGTAAAGTTATTAAAAAAGTGACCTCTTTAGAAAGTGCTTACACTTTACATTTATGGTACCATCACCACCATCTCCATTTGAAAAAAAAAACAAGAAAAACTAATTTCTTGTAACAACAATGCATAGTCAAATAAAATAAATTCCCTCAAGGATTACCTAAGTTTCATTCTGCATTTTAAGTATATCTTCTCTGTAATGGATAATATGCTTCATTATTGGTCTTCTAGAACTGTGAATGACTATTGTGTTGATCATAATTCTTGTAGCTTTCAACATTGTCTTTTTTCAGAGCTGTTGTTTATATATATATATATATATATATATATATATATTGATTCTGCTAATATTCTGAAGGAATTTATAAAAATCTTAGTATTGATTGTTTTTAAAATATTGTTTTAAATTGTTTTTCTAGTCATATTTACTTAATTCTGCATTATATATAACCCTTTCTTTGTCTTTTTGAACTCATTTCCTCATTTCTTTGAGCACAATAGTACTTCATCACATCTATATACTACAATTTATTCACCCATTCTTCAAATGTTGAATGTCCTTTTAATTCAAAGATTTTTCTATCCTCAAAAAAAAAAAAGATTGTGGGAGTAGCTAGGTGGCATAGCAGATAGAGCATTAAGCCTGGAGTTGGATCTGAGTTCCAATTTGACCTCACATACTTACTAGCCTATTGATCCTGGCAGAGGTGCTATAAATATCTTTTTTTTTTTTGGTTCATAAAGGATCTTTTCCTCTTTCATTAACTTCTTTGAAAGTATTTTACCCGAGGTATAGCCAGATCAAAGGGTACAATATTTAGTAATTTTTAGGGTGTAATTCTAATTTGCTTTCTAGAACAATTGTACACATGGCCAAGACCACTAATTAGTAGTATACTAC
Organism: Macrotis lagotis; assembly: GCF_037893015.1. Classification (NCBI taxonomy): domain Eukaryota; kingdom Metazoa; phylum Chordata; class Mammalia; order Peramelemorphia; family Peramelidae; genus Macrotis; species Macrotis lagotis. The sequence goes on along the minus strand of NC_133660.1, from coordinate 250,887,059 downwards.
TGTGGCTATTTTTTCACAATCCTGCCAATATGTGTCATTTTCTTTTTTTCTTATATGCCTATCTGATGGGTGTAAGGTAGAATCTTATTTAATTTTATTTTCATTTTTCTAAACAATAATAATTTGGAATAATCCTCCTTAAGGGTCAATTGATAGTCATGTAGTCATGAGTTTCTTCTCTTGAGAACTGTTTGCTTAGACTATTTATCAATTGGGATATATATATATATAATATATATATATATATACAGTATATATATTATATATATTATGATCATATCCATAGATGGAGAAAAAGCTTTTGAAAAAAATATAACATTTATTTCTGTTAAAACATTAAAAGAGGAGCAGCTAGGTGGCGCAGTGAATAGAGCACCTGACTTGGAGTCAGGAGTACCTGGGTTCAAATCCGACCTCAGACACTTAATAGTTACCTAGCTGTGTGGCCTCAGGCAAGCCATTTTAACCTCATTGCCTTGAAAAATATAAAGCATTAAAAGACAAAAATAAATAGTAAATAGAACATACAACTGAAGCCAAGCGCTACCACTATTTGCAATGGAAACAAACTAGAATTCTTACCAATAAATTCAAGGGCGAAACAAAGATCTCCACTGATACCACTTCTATTTGACATAGTTTGATAAGCTCTTGCTGTAGCAGTAAGAAAAGAAAAAGAATTTAAGGGAATAACTAAGATAAAGAAGAAACAAAATGATCACTTTTGGTCAATGATATGATGTTATACTTAAATGTTAATGAAAAATTAATTGAAATAATACTGTAGAGGGGCGGCTAGGTAGCACATTGGATTGAACACTGGCCCTGGAATCAAGAGTACCTGAGTTCAAATCTGGCCTCAGACACTTAATAATTATCTAGCTGTGTGGCCTTGGGCAAGTCATTTAATTCCATTGCTTTGCAAAATAAACCTAAAAAAAATCGAAATAATACAGTAGAATTCCTTGAAAGATTTAAATCAAATCCACAACAATCATCAGTATCTTGGTGTAATACCTTTCAAATCTAACAAGCATAGGTAGAAAGAGAAATTCCATATAAAATTACCTTGTTATTGATCTATCCTTCCTAAGATTTTCTCTATAAAAGAAACCAGGAAAGCAAATCTGTTGAACTATATGATCTGGGAGGTTTCTACCAGCTTTAAATCCTTACCAATTTAATTCTGCCCTCCCTTATTCATTATCATCATTCCATCATACCTCAATCTATTACTTTTTTTAGTATTCTTAGCATTCCTTTTAACCTTTAGCTAATCTCTTCTCTAATCCTTAAAAGAACCAATGTCTTCCTCAAGATTGGTTTTGGAGATAGAGGATAAGCAAGTCTAGGGAAAGTATTTTGTTCTGTGCCTTTTTGTTCTGCTCCTCTTGCTAAGCACACAGTAGGGATACATAAAAAAAAGTATTTGTTGAATTTATACATAGAGACTTTATGAGTGCCTGCTTGGTAAGATTTGCAATTTATGATTGGGCTCAAATTTTTCTACTATCCCACCGCAGAGTGATTATTGAAAGTTAAAAATGGTTTACATAAAAAAGGCATGGGAGCAAGTAAGATCCAATTGTTTATACAATGACCAAGTGCTTATATATACATGTAACATATCACATGTATACTTATAACATAGATTACTTTATTAGTACATTCATACCTTGACCCCTTCCCAATTGAAGCATATAGAACAAATAGGTTTCTATAGCTTTTTCTTTGTACTTCTCCACCCCCTTTTCATCCTAAACCAACCCAGAGTCTAGAATCATATGAATGCTAGAGAATGTTCTCTAAAACCAGCTAGTGTGAACCCTCCAGGAAACAGGCCAAACACACACATACACTCACAGAGGTGATACAGTGAATGGAGCTTGGAGTTAGGAAGATTTGATTTCAAATTCTGTTGCAGATTCTTGCTACGTATGGGAGCCCAGGAAAGTTATTTAATTTTACTCATTCAAAGTGTTCCTCATATGTAAAACAAAGGGTTTGGACTTGGTAACCTCAAAAGTCCCTTCCAACTCTCAATTGCCTATGAAACAATGAGTCTTTCATTCACCCATTCCATCTGGTCTTTTCCCAAATTTAGAAAAGCCTAAGGATACCCACTGTCATACTTTAAGGTAAAGGAGAGGCAGAGACTGGTTCTTAAAAAAGTGAAATAAAGATTAATGAAGACTTAAAAGGCATGGTAACAGCAACAAGATTCAAAAGGAAACCTTGATATGTGGACTTTTGAGCTAGAAGACCTTCACATTATCTTTTTTCCCCTTCCCTCCTTCCCTCTTCTCTATTCTTCTCCTCTATTAACTATAAGTGCTAACCACAAGTCGTAATTAGATATCTTGAATGTGATGGTGATTTGAGGCATGCAACATTAATTATGCCCTAAAACTGAGCATGGTAAAGACATGATCCTAGTAAAGAGATGATCATAGTATACTATATAGTCATGAGAAGAGAGACACCCATGATGGAAAAAATCTGGGGATTGAAATATTGCTTTTAAAGTCATTTTATTTTTTTCATTATCTAAATTTCAATGCTCGTAGGAAGAACTTTAGTCACCTTGACTGAGTTGAAGGTCTGTTAACTGGATTTTAAAACCAATTCTGGAAAAGAGAAGTTCCTTACTGTCTGCCATAGGCATATCCATTACTCTTTATAGTCTCTTTTTGGCCCTGGCTGTTTTGACAACCAGAGGCAAAGTTATTTTGGACACCATAGTGAAAATCATCATGGTGTTGCATTTATTGAATGAGTTTTTCTGTAGTCTTCACTCTGAAATGGTATCTTTATGTTGACAGAAACTCACTTAAACTTTCTAACTTACTCTGAGTGGAATGACCTTTAACCCAGACTAATAAAGTATACCTTGATCCAGATCACCCATTCTCAGGTACATTCTTTCAAGTGAATAATGAGAGGAAGGAGGGCAAAGATGAGTCAGTCCTGCCTATGGTAGCAAGTTGTTTTTCTAAGAGTCTCACAAACTGCTTCTAAATTTAAGATTTACAACCCTTCTGTCTCCTTAAGAAACAAAGGGAATATTTTGTGGCCAAGTTTTTAGGATTCTTTTTACATCTTTCCTTTTTAGCAAAATAAAAAAAAAAAAGAGGGTGAGTGGAGAGGAGCTAAGATATTCTGCATTGTTTTTACATGAATGACTTATTTCCTTTATTCTAGTGTTAATGAATTGATGAGGTCTGGAAAACCTTAGAACAGCCTAACTATGCCAGTTTAAACAGTTCTGAAAATAAATCCTTCACCTCTCTAAAACTCCAGCAATGACTCAACAGTTTGAAAATGATGTATAAATCATGGTTCTATTGGGAGGTTGGGTGTACCTTAGCAATGGGCTCCACTACATCCAGGACCGTCTCCAGTTGTCCTGATCCATAGCTGGCCACTGGACCAGCTGGCTCTGGGGGAGAAATTGAGATAGGCAACTTGCATAGCACTCCCCTTACTTAAATCCAATTCATGACATACCTTCCAAATGTCAAGGGCTTCTTCAAGAATGAAGGACAAAGGGGTCAGCTAGGTGGCGCAATGGATAGAGCACCAGCCCTGGAGTCAGGAGAACCTGAGTTCAAACTTGACCTTAATCACTTAATAATTACCTAACTGTGTGGCCTTAGGCAAGCCACTTAACCCCATTGCCTTGCAAAACAAAACAAAAAAAAGAATGAAGGAAAAAGTAACAACAACAAATACATCCTAGACTCTTGGTTGTCTCATGTCTAAAGAAGGAACCTAGGCTGTGCCAGTTTTAAATTTAATAACTGGGAAGGAATCCAAATTTCATGAAGGCTGCCCTGACTGATAGAAGGATCCCAAAGAAATAGGGGAAATGGATCAGGTAGACTGCTTTAGAATATACCCAATAGCAGGAAAACAAACAAAACAAAACAGAAAGACTTAAAAAAAGACTCATGATAAATTTTGGTGATAGACTAGACTAGTCAAAAATGTATGCTTTCCATATGTATAGAATCATGAATTGCCAGAAGTATTGTTTCCATATGTTAAACAAAGGAGAAGTGCAAAGCATTATGCAGTGGGAAAATTGCTGCAATCAGTTAGGAAAGTCCTGAGACCAATCTCAGTCTCTTCCACTTAAATGGTATATATCTTTGGAAAAAATGTTCAGTCTTAATTTTCTTATCTATCAAATAGGGCTTAAAATTTTCACTTCATGGGGCAGTGTTGAGGATCAAATTAGCATGTGATTGGCCAGTTTTTCAGAGGAAAACTGTTCACCCAAAGTTCCATCCCAAACCTTTGGGGCTTGTTTGAGCATTGTGCATTTAAGACTATAAATTTTTTCTGACTCTCTTCTCCATTTCCTTACTCTCTCTTTGTCTTTTCTTTCATCTCTTGCTCACCCTTGTTCGTTTTCTCTCTCTCTCTCTCTCTCTCTCTCTCTCTCTCTCTCTCTCTCTCTTCCTCTTCCTCTTCCTCTTCCTCTCTGTTTTTTCTCACTTGCTCTGCCTCTCTATCTACTGATATGGAGATATAACTAGAGAGAAAAAGGAGAGAATCTATCACATTTATGTTCTGTATATTCTTTTCAACTTCCCATTAAATCTCATGCCTTCTCTCTGTTGATTATCCGGAATTTATCTCATATTAATCTTGTTTGCAAATAGTTGTTGGCATGTTTTCATTTTCCCCACAATCCTGTGAGTAGGGCATTTTGGGGTAGATTGGGGGGAGGTAAATATTTTGTATCTTATGTGTACAGATTCTGGTATGTAGTAAGTGCTTGATAAATGGTTAATGACTTGACTCCATAGGAATCCTATCCTGATATCTTCTGGTGCTAACTCTGGGGTTTCAAAGTCTATGCCCATAGACCACAAGATCCATGGTAGTTCTTTCATAATGGAAATACTTTGAGTAGAAACTCTAGGGACAACCCAGCTATCTAATGGAGACAGTGTCATCACCATTAGACTGACCACTTGGTGAGGAATTATTTGATTATGACAGCTATTAAACAGAGCAAAAGGTAAACTGATTTCAAGTCTTACTTTGGGTTATCTAAGTTTCTATGCTTATGGGTGAAAGTAGTAGTGAGAGGATGCTACCTATGTGGCATGCGATGATCATATACAATTGGTTTAGTTTTTCTCAGCAACACAATGATGTGAGACGATTCCAAAGGACTCATGATGAAAAATGTTTTTTTACTTCAAAAAAAAGAACTAATGGAATCTGAATGTAGATGAACACATCCTATTTTCACTTTGTTTTTGTTTTGCAGCTTTTCCCCATTTGTTTCTTCTTTCATGACATGACTAATATAGAAATGTTTTACATGAATGCACATGTATGATCTATATCAGGTTGTTTGCCACGTTAGGGAGGAGCTGTGTGGGAGGGAGGGAAGGAGGGAGAAAATTTGGAACTCAAAATTTTATCAAAAGCATTAAAATTATCTTTACATATAATTGGAAAAAATAAAATATCATTCTCTCCATTAGTGAGGGGTATCTTAGGCAAACACCCCTGGATTGAACTGGATTACCCACATATTCTAAACATGGTATTACCAGAGAAACTATTTTGAAGTTGTTTTGTGTGTGCGTGTGTGTGTGTGTGTGTGTGTGGTGTGGTGTATCTAGGTGGTGTAGTGGATAGAGCGCTGAACTTAGAGTCAGGATGACAGGTGTTTGAATATGACCTCAAATTCTTGAAACGACACTTAGCATCTGTGTGACCTTGGGCAAGTCACTTAACTCTCATTGCCTCTCATCCAGGGCCATCTCCAGTCATCTTGATTCAGATCTGGTCGCTGGACCCAGATGACTCCAGAGGTGAAAGTGAGGCTGAGGCCAGAAGTCCTTAGTCCTAGCACAGACCCCTTCATTCAAATTCAATTCATGTGCTTGTCATGGCACCCACAACCCCTGGTATCAAGGTCTTCTTCGAGAATGAAGGAGAAACATCATCATCATCAGCATTAGAGAAAATAACTCATATTAAAATTGTTCGTTCTCGTTCTCTCTCTCTCTCTCTCTCTCTCTCTCTCTCTCTCTCTCTCTCCCTCTTCCTCTTCCTCTTCCTCTCTGTTTTTTCTCACTTGCTCTGCCTCTCTATCTACTGATATGGAGATATAACTAGAGAAAAAAAGGAGAGAATCTATCACATTTATGTTCTGTATATTCTTTTCAACTTCCCATTAAATCTAATGCCTTCTCTCTGTTGATTATCCGGAATTTATCTCATATTAATCTTGTTTGCAAATAGTTGTTGGCATGTTTTCATTTTCCCCACAATCCTGTGAGTAGGGCATTTTGGGGTAGATTGGGGGGAGGTAAATATTTTGTATCTTATGTATACAGATTCTGGTATGTAGTAGGTGCTTGATAAATGGTTAATGACTTGACTCCATAGGAATCCTATCCTGATATCTTCTGGTGCTAACTCTGGGGTTTCAAAGTCTATGCCCATAGACCACAAGATCCATGGTAGTTCTTTCATAATGGAAATACTTTGAGTAGAAACTCTAGGGACAACCCAGCTATCTAATGGAGACAGTGTCATCACCATTAGACTGACCACTTGGTGAGGAATTATTTGATTATGACAGCTGTTAAACAGAGCAAAAGGTAGACTGACTTCAAGTCTTACTTTGGGTTATCTAAGTTTCTATACTTATGGGTGAAAGTAGTAGAAAAAGAGTGAGAGGATGCTACCTATGTGGCATGCGATGATCATATACAATTGGTTTAGTTTTTCTCAGCAACACAATGATGTGAGACGATTCCAAAGGACTCATGATGAAAAATGTTTTTTTACTTCAAAAAAAAGAACTAATGGAATCTGAATGTAGATGAACACATCCTATTTTCACTTTGTTTTTGTTTTGCAGCTTTTCCCCATTTGTTTCTTCTTTCATGACATGACTAATATAGAAATGTTTTACATGAATGCACATGTATGATCTATATCAGGTTGTTTGCCACGTTAGGGAGGAGCTGTGTGGGAGGGAGGGAAGGAGGGAGAAAATTTGGAACTCAAAATTTTATCAAAAGCATTAAAATTATCTTTACATATAATTGGAAAAAATAAAATACTATTAACGAAAGAGGATGCTAAATATTACAATTTGTAACTTGCCCCAGGTCTCTCTTATCTCAAGCTCTGCCACCAACTTTGCTTCTCATATAGATGTAGACTATCAAGTCATCATTCTCTCCATTAGTGAGGGGTATCTTAGGCAAACACCCCTGGATTGAACTGGATTACCCACATATTCTAAACATGGTATTACCAGAGAAACTATTTTGAAGTTGTTTTGTGTGTGCATGTGTGTGTGTGTGGTGTGGTGTATCTAGGTGGTGTAGTGGATAGAGCGCTGAACTTAGAGTCAGGATGACAGGTGTTTGAATATGACCTCAAATTCTTGAAACGACACTTAGCATCTGTGTGACCTTGGGCAAGTCACTTAACTCTCATTGCCTCTCATCCAGGGCCATCTCCAGTCATCTTGATTCAGATCTGGTCGCTGGACCCAGATGACTCCAGAGGTGAAAGTGAGGCTGAGGCCAGAAGTCCTTAGTCCTAGCACAGACCCCTTCATTCAAATTCAATTCATGTGCTTGTCATGGCACCCACAACCCCTGGTATCAAGGTCTTCTTCGAGAATGAAGGAGAAACATCATCATCAGCAGCATTAGAGAAAATAACTCATATTAAAATTGAAATTTTTAATTTAAATTAGACTAGCAGACAAAAGGCAGTTACAGGTAAATGGAAGGAGGATTTCCACTTTCTTCTTCCAGAGATAAATATTGGAGTCAGTGGAGTTGGAATAAGAAAAAGAATGATCTTTTATAGCAAACTATTTCAGTGCCTGTAGTGATTGATTATAAGAAGACCACCATGAAAAATTGCTAGAGCGATATATGTTACAGAGGATGAAGAGAGAGAGAAATTCTATGGAGGTCTTAATAAGAGGCTCTAAATTCAGTTTATGTGCTTTCACATTCAAATTACTCCAGTTCCAAATTTGGTACAAGGAGGAATGCTGAACATATTATTCAAGATTAAAAACGAAGAAGCCACAAACCTTCAAACAACATAGAAGTGTGCTGCTTAAAAAGAGGCCTAGTTAAGCTAGTTCATTCTGGTTACTTTTAAAAGATGAAAATTTGGGGCAGCTAGGTGGTGTAGTGGATAAAGCACTGGCCCTGGAGTCAGGAGTACCTGGGTTCAAATCCGGTCTCAGACACTTAATAATTCCCTAGCTGTGTGGCCTTGGGCAAGCCCATTTGCCTTGCAAAAAAAAACCTAAAAAAAGATGAAATTTCAAGATTGAAAACAAAATTACTCCTAATTTTAAAAAATTATCAAAATATTTTTAACAATCTATTTTCTCAATTAAAGAAACATGAGGATTTGAAATCTGGCTATGACACTAATTACTTCTGTGACCTTGGAAAACCTCCCTGAGTCACAATTTCCTCATCAGGAGAATAGTAATATGAATGCTAGTATTCACACTATGACAAAGAAGTTCTTATTCCTAATAAACTCCACAGGGCACCCAAAAATGGCTGAATATGGTTTTATCCTTTAATAGTTTAAAATTGTTATAATTTTTATGCTCTAATAGCTTAGAACTGCACTAACATTTTTGGGACAAGATGCAAGATATTGTCTTTGTTTAGTTTCCATTGCATATAACTAGGATTTCATTGTGCATTGCAGAAGGATTCTGATCTCACAACTCCCTGGTGACTTTGTCACATTTGGTGCCAGGATTCTGAGAGGCTGTGAGAGGGTGGCCTGGAAGTCTGGGGAATTGGGAGTAAAATAGATGTCATGAGTGATTGGTAGGAGAATTCTAGAGTTTGGAAAGGATCAAGCCTGGAAAATAAATTCCCTCTTCTCTACTGTTATAAGGCAGAGGTGTCAAATAAGCAACCCATGGACAACATGGGGAACACAACAGTCTTCAGTGTTCCCAAACCAGATTAAAATGTCATTGGAAACTATTCAACAAAATACTATAAAATATAGGTAGCATTACTTTTTAAAACTAATTAATATGTGGAATTAATGGGATGCCCATCAACTGGGGAATGGCTGAACAAATTCTGGTATATGAATGTGATGGAACACTATTGTTCTGTAAGAAATCATGAGGGATGTGATTTCAGAAAAGCCTGGAGAGATTTACATGAACTGATGCTGAGTGAAGTGAGCTGAACCAGAAGTTCATTATACACACCAATAGCAACATTGGGTGATGATCAGCCTTAATGGACTTGTTCATTTCAGCAGTACATTAATTGAAAACAATTGTAAAAGACTTGTGATGGAAAATACAATCCTTATCCAGGGAAAAATTGTGGAGTTTAAATGCAGACCGAGGATTACTATCTTCAATTTTAAAAACCCCATCACTGTAGCCCCTGTTTTTAATTTTAATTTTATACCATTTGTTTGGGGAAGAAGGTCCTGGATTTGATTTCAAAAGATTTGGGATGAGGGCTCAAATCCTGGATGATTAGCTGTGAAAGTCCATCATCTTCTGTAGGGGTTTGGCTTCCTTATCTAGAGAATGAAGTTAAACTGATGGCATCTAAGTTTCTTCCTAATTATGACCCTGAGATATAATATAACTACAGTAAAAAGTAATGGAACTCTTTCCAAAAGAATAGGGACCACAATGAGGCAGCTTATATCAATTTAATTTTTTTTGCCTTCTATGTATATGACTGATTCATGCTGAGCCTTGTAGTTCATGAAGATTCCAGATTTGTTCTTCCCCATGAGCCACTATCTAGTCACATTGCTCATTTATATGCTTGGAGAGTTTAATTTTTGAAACAAAGTCTAGGATTTTACTTTTATGCCTATGAAATGTTATCTTATTCAATAGGGTCCAAGTCAAACAGTCAAGATATTAGCAATGACAACAGTACTAATAACTATCATTTTCAGTTTTCAAAGCACTTTCCAAACAACTCATTTGATTCTCACAACAACCCTGGGAGGTATAGTCTGTTATTATCCTTTTACAGATGAAAAAACTGAGGTAGAGAATTCTCAATTGGCAAATATCTGAGGCTGAGCTTAGATGTTCCTGACTTCAGGTCCAGCACTCTATTTGTATCTACTCCTAAACATTTCCAGTTTCTGCAAGACAGGATTCAATTGCTTGAACTTTATTGTACTTCTCTCACTAAATGAGACCATTCTTTATTAGATTTAACTTTCTACAAAAGAATTCCACTGTGATATGACTTCACATGGGGATAAAATAGAGCAAAACTTTAGATTTATAATTAATATATTGTGTTTGATAGTGTGCCTAATAAAATAAATTACATTTTAACTTAGTTTTAACTGAAAAAAGATCTCAATAATAAAAAAGTACTTAGACTTTTTTCCTGTCTACAAAAGTTGTATGGTTCAGCCTAGAGTCACAGACTTTCTGTAAAAACACCTGTATTTGAATTATGTTTTGTCTCTTACTCACAAATTTTATCTCTCCTCCTTCAATTTACTATCTACAAAATAAGGAGGTTGAACTAAATGGTCTCTAAGATTCTTTTCAGCTTCAGAACTATGATCCAATGATAAGGGAAACTCTTAGTTCAAAGACCCAATTGTATGTGATTCTCTCCTCATGGGTGAGTATTGATTACATGTCCTGTGTCTATATGTTACAGGGCCTGAGGAGTGGGTGGTAAAGTTGTTGAAAATAAGGGATAAAAGTCTAAGGTTCTCCTGGCTTCTATCTTTGACAGGGAAGGTTCTCCATTCCAATCTCTTTTTAGATCATTTAAGAGAGAGAAAGACACTGGGAAGAAACTGCCATGTAGAATTTAGATTGTGGCCCTTTCCTTAGCTTGCTATACTAGAGACTGTGGAATTTCCCCTTGGTTGAGATCTGAGACTCTCTCTCTCTCTCTCTCTCTCTCTCTCTCTCTCTCTCTCTCTCTCTCTCTCTCTCTCTCGGTTGTACTGAATTATTTCACTCACAGAGAAGAAGTTCATTTAATCTTTATCTTCTGATTTCTATTTTTCTACTGACCTGGGAAAATAAGTTTGATTGCCTTGTGTATTCATTGTGGTGAGGAGGTTATTTTGGATAGAGTTTGTCATATTTTTCCCCATTCAGAAATAATAATTTATAGTTTGGTTTGAACCTAAAACTTGTTTCCTGAGATTAACAATATTTAAAGAAGCAAATAGATATCATTCTAGTATTGTAACTCGAGTTTCTGAGAAGAGAATAACTAGTTAAATCTGACCATCAACCTGGCCTTTCAATAGTTTATTTTTTTTTGCTATTGTTGTTATAATTTTAGGTTTTTTCAATTGTAAAATGGGTGGTAAAATATAAAATAAATTCCTTTCAACTCTAAAGTTTTACTTATATGACAATCTCTAAATTTTAGGATGACCATAGGAAATTGGGTGTTTTATAGAGAGAGCAGGAGAAAGAATCTCACTTTTTAAGTTATTTGTTTATTTTAGAAATCTCACTTTCAGTGAATATATTTTTTATGAGGAGAGGAAATATTGAAGATAGGATTATATATTTTATAATGAAAGGAAAAATAGGAAGAAATTTATATTGACTCTAATGCTTCAAAATTTACAGTTTTGGGAAGATCCAGTCATATCTACCATATATTAGAAGTAGAATAATGTAGTGGGTTAGAGAAAGGCCTTAGTGCTAGGAAAACCTGGAGTTATGCTCTGACTCTGACAGTACTGACTGTGTGACTGTGGGTAGTCACTTAACCTGTCTTTTCTCTTGCTTATTTTCTAAGGCTATAAGTAGTGGAAGTTATGGTGATTTCCAAAGGCATAGAAAATGCCTTACCTGGGAGGGATTTTTACAATCATAGTTCACCTTCTGTTCTTGTCCTACTGTCCTTGAAACTTTCCATATATTGATTATCATGGTTCTATCCTCCTTAGTTCTAATTCTTTTACAACATGACTAAATGGAAATGTATTAAACATGATTGCACATGTACATTGTTTGCTGCCATGGGGGGGGGGGAGGAAAGGGAGGATGGGAAAAAATGTGGAACTCATAAACTCACAAATGGATGAATGTTGCAAACTACATTTGCATGTAATTGGAAAAATAATAAAGAAAAATATATTGGATGTTTTATTTCACATTTGGTCCAATTCCCAAGAGCTTTGCTTAACTGTCAACAATAATATTTTCCATTTCTAAATGAGAACATTTCTATTCTTTCTTCTCCATTTTCATAACCATTGCCCCCAGTGTAGCTACCTTTGCCTGGAATGTCCAGATCATTTCATCATTAACCTAGACGCTAGTCTCTCTTTACTGTCAATATATTCTGCACACAGATTCCCATATGAATCCCATGAAAGTATAGTTCACTGAAACACAGCTGCCTTGTGGCCCTCAGGAGTTTCCTTCCTGGGGAACTTTTAGTCTCCACAATTTCTAAAGTCTTGTGGACACAAAATTTCTACATACAACTGTCCCACGTGCCATCACTCCCTACTAAAGAGACTTTTGGGAGATTCCAAAACTGCATTTTGTCTGTTGCTTCAGACATTTCTTCTTTTCATTGTGAGATGAACAACTTTGATGGGAGCTACGACAACCATGCTAGACCAGCTTTGGACTGTATTATCCCCAACCAGAGGAAAGGAAAACAAAACGAAACACACAAAGAACGAACTTTCAGAATCTGATGAACACTTTATAAAAATTTTCTCTTATGTATCTCTTTCCCTTAATCCTAATTCCTCACACCAAAAATGACTAATCTGTAAACTTGTTTATCAAAATATATCTGTACAATGCTAACATGATGGCTCACTGCTGAGGGGAGGGGGATGGGAAGGGAGGGTAGAAGGAAATTTTGTAATTTAAAAACATATATGTGCGTATGGATGAAAATAAATAATTTTTTTAAAAAAATCTCAACTTTTTGATCCATCATTAATAGCCTTAAATCTATCAAGTGATAAACTTCAGCTGACCATTAGTGTGAAAGATCCTTGTGTTTTTTTTAATCCCCAACACTTAACACAGGTCCTTGTATACAAATAGTGCTTGTGGATTTGTTGACTTGATATCCTGAAGCCACCAGTCAACAATCCAAACCACACTTGAAAAGGAATTCTCGGTAAAATATACGCATCAACAAAATTGGGAAAAATCCATATCCAGATATCTTTTAAAGTTAGATGGGTCTTCTTTTGACCCCAGAGTGAAGAAAAAGGAGTAGAAGCTGAAGAGACTAATACATTCTGGATTTAAAGACTCTTGCTTAGAACCAGACAAATACAAAAGTGAAACAGGTTAGGGAAAGGATTCTCCATTATTGCAGGTCTTCAGACAGATGATGGAGACTACATATTTGCTTTGAAGAAAGGATCCTTGGCCTTTAGGGTGTTTTCCAACCCTTAAATTCTGTGCTTCTATGAAATGAGATGATGTGTCTCAAGTTCTATTTCCTTCCATATAAGAGTTTGCTTTTCCTTTGGAAGGCTTCATGGATGGGGTCTGACTTGAGCTGGGCTATGAATTTTGTTAAAAATCTATAGTTTATGAATTACTATGTGCATTATCCCATGAAAGTATAGTTCACTGAAACACAGCTACCTCGTAGCCCTCTGGAGTTTCCTTCCATCTGGGGAACTTTCACAATCATAGTTCAATTTCTGTTCTTGTCCTGTTGTCCTTGAAACTTTCAGTATATCGACTGTCATAGTTTTTTTATGAGGGGAGGAAACATAGAAGACAGGATTATATATTTTATAATGAAACGATAAAACAGGAAGAGCTTTAAATGATAATCCCTGGTGATAAAACCTCACTTTTTTTTAACTTATTTTGTGACCTTCCATAAAACACAAGCCCTCATTAACTTATGAGGAAGAAGAACAGGAAGTTGCTACCTTCCCTGTCTAGTAATTTCAGAGCCATGAGTCGGAATTTTATGCTGTGAGAGAGTACTGTATAATTAAGTGTAGGGAGATAGCAGAAAATTGTTGCATTGGAGTGGTTGAAGGAGGCAAGGCAGAGCAAGACCTTAGCCGATCCTGGTATCTGGTAGTTTCCAATCTGAACCAATTGTTTTTTGCTAACTAGGGACAGAGCACGGCTGGTTTTGTGCTATTGAAGGAATACAAATTCAACCAGCACTCTACATTTGGCACCCTGGAACAAACATCTGATCACTGCATCTTTGTTTTATATACCTGTGATTTTTTTTCCCCCTTTAGTGAATATGGGTATGGTTGCCTCACGGTTGTGAAAAGAATGATCATGGATTCAGATTTGGAAGAGACATTATAAGTCATCAACTATGTTGAATGATATTTTGTGGGCACTAATATGGAGAATTTCATTCCAGTTTTCTGGGGAAAAAAATTCTCTTGGCATCTGTTGCCTCCTTACCAATTTTCAGTTTAATGCATTTCTAAGCAACAGATGAAACTATTTTCCAAGTATCCCATGACTCCTCCTCTCAGATAATAACTAATATCTCTGCCAAAATAAAATGCTTCTATGTAAAGAGGTTGTGAAAAAACAGATTTTTAACTTGCTTAGACTTTCAGACTCTTTCTTGGAGCTGATTTCTTGGCTTTGTGGATCCATTTGTTGCTTTCATGTAAATGAGTTAATTAAGTAAATCAGATATTCACAACCATGATGTGGAATTCTAAGGCAGAAAGAGGAAAAGGACAAACAAGTTAGGATGGTTTGTTTGAATAATCATTGTGTGTTAGAAAAGATGCCAGCCTGTGCAGATGGCAATTCCATCCCTTACTGGCTATAATTTTCAAGCATCTGAGAATTCTCACCTTTCTCCGGAAGGTGAAATTCAGAATGGCATTTTAGTGCCAACAGTATGTCATTGCCCCTTCTTGAAGGGTTGCCCATTTTCACAGGCTATTTTGTTTCTAAAAGCAGCTTCTGAAAAAAAGGTCATCTTAACCCAGGAATGACATTCAAAGTCAAGGGATTAAAAAATAATCAGATCTGTTCCTTCAGTTTATGACTATCATTTGGATCTATATTCACCCAGCCTGCTGTATTGATGGTAATAATCAACTTTGTTATTAGCTCAATTGGAGTAGGGATAGTTCCAGGATATCTACTGGTTGTAGGCGGCTTCTCTCTCATTCTCTCATTCTCCAAAACATTGCCATATATATATATATATATATATATATATATATATATATATATATATATATATATGATTATTGATCACAAAGAAGGCAAGAAGCTTTCTGAAGATGACTTATATCGTGGAACTTAATCAAGTTGGCAACAAATTGTCGGAAACCCAACCCTGTTGGTGCCCTTGTTTTAGCCTTCTGGCTATTTACCCAATGTCTTATTGGCACTAAAGGGACAGTGCTCTGAAAGTCCAACCTCCATAGGTTCTGGCTCAGCCACACTGTTTGAGTGAGAATTGATTTTTAAAAGAATATTTTTAGAGGTGTAGTTGGCAATGATAATCATTGTTTTTGATAGTGAACAGTGATCAAAGGTTTGAAGAAAAAAATAAAGGAAGTAGGATGATCGCACCATGGAGGAAAGAAGGGTTAAGAGGAATATAAAGGATTTTCAGACAAATAGCAATAAACAACTGGTCTCCATCACTCCCATGATAGAAAAAAATAGAAAATTGCTTGTCTTAAGTCAAAAACTGGAAGTAAGAATGAACTGGATAAAAACAGGTTCACTCTGAAAGCAGTTATTCTTTTCCTTGGTTGAACTAAATAACCTTTAGGATCCCTTTCAACTCTGGGATTCCCTGATTCTATGGAGGTATTATTCAACTCAATAAACATTTATTAAGTGCTTACTTTGTGCAAAGAACTGTGTTTGGTAACCGTGATCTGATAACGACTGATACAACTTAAGATATTCCTTCCAACTCTCTCCCAAATAACTCTATCTAAAAAAGAATACATGTTCTTTACTTTTATTTATTTTATAAGAACTTTTTGTTTTTATATCACCTATTTATTTTACAATATATCATTTTCTTTACCCTCCCCTTTCTGAAGGCCCTGTCTTAAAACAAAGGATAAAAAAAGAGTAGGGGGGAGTCACTCTGCAAAACTAACTAGCACATGCACCAAGTCTGACATTATTCATAGCATTCCTCATTCAAATCTAATTATTCCACAGGATATAGTTTTGAACATTTTAATTTTGTCCTCTCCATTTACAATGTCATCATTATGCATACTTCTTGGTGGATTCAACTTTGCATCAGTTCATATGTACCTTTCCATGTATACACTTTATTTAGCCATTCTTCAATTCACGAGCATCCACTTTGTTTCTAGTTTATTACTGCCGCAACAATGCCTTTACATATCTTCTTGGGGCATATTTCTAGCAGTGGTATAAGTGGGAACCAGCTACTGTTACAAATTGCTTAAGTTTCATATTATATCAGGAAACCATGACCTAGCTCATATTCTCACAGCACCTTAAGGTGGGGAATGATTCTAAAAGAATATTTTTAGAGGTATAATTTGCACCAATACAGTCATTGCTGTTTTTTGACAACAGTTTATAAAACTTTATGAAGACAGTTCACATACATTATCTCATTTCATCCCCTGAAATGACCTTGTTCTCATTTTTAAAATGACAGTCAAAGAAGTTGTAACTCTGAGTCACTCAGATAGCAATGTTTGAAGCAGGATTTGATTGAGATCCCCCCGAGTCCAAATCTCTTTTTACTCTGTGACACTGAAAAAATTTTTGTCTTCAACAAACAAACCACTTCATCATAACCTAACCTTTCACGGATAGAAGGCTGTGTTCTTGCCCACATCCTGGCTCCTGTTCAAAGCTCAAAGTAGGGAAGATGGAAACATTGGAATTGCGACTTGTTATTCACCCCAAGAACACCAAATATTTGAGATTGGGAGACTGGTGTTTCTTGACACAGGAATTTGACCCCCCACAGGAAGTCTGCTTTTGCACAAGAAGGATAGAAGAGCCGGTCTTGTATCAGATCCCTAACCATAAACGGAGATCAAGCTCAGGTCTGGCTCAGGCTGGAACCTCAGTCACTTGCTTTGCCAGGGAAATCTAAAGCTTTCCTTTAGTGTTGGTTAAGCCAATATAGGATATTCCTTTTCAATGACTTTTCCCTTCCCTTCCCTTCCCTTCCTTTCTAGGTCCTGGACTTTCTTGCCCTTCCCATCCATCATTCACTGCCAATCCCAGTCTAAAAATCTTCCTGATACATAGTCATAGGATTCTAATAGGGCCACAAAGTAGAATCATGTAAATCACAAAAAGGGAGGAGAAATAAAAAAAAAACATATCTTGGCAGGAAAGACAGTGGGGAAAAAGTCCTAGATTTAAAGTCAGAGGACTTGGAATCAAATCCCAGATCTACTACTTCATAAATGTATGACTTGACCTCAGTGGACCTCACTATCTTCATTTTTTTTGTTTATTCAATTTTCAGTTATTTCCAACTCTTTGGGACCCCTTTGGAATTCTTTACAGAGACAGTGAAGTGGTTTGCCATTTCCTTTTCCAGCTTCTTTTATAGATGAGGAAACTGAGGCAAACTGAGTTAAGGGACTTGCCTAGGGTCACATAGCTAGTAATGTCTGAGACTTGACCTGAACTCAGGTACTCCTGACTCTAGTTCAGAGGCTCTATCTGCTTCACCACCTAGCTGCCCTAAATTTATAAAAATGAAGGATATTTGGCCTTGGAAGTCCCTCCCATTTCTAAAATGTGTTTCTTTGTCTCTAGCATAAGATACTGTTTTGGTATAAGTTTGTCACAAGCATTCTTCTACTAGCTCCCCTTTGCTTTTGTAACATTTTTGGATGCCCAAAGATGCTTCCAATCAGAGCCCTTATAGGGCTAGTGTCATCAGTTGTCATGTCCCTTCCATTTTTTGAATAGCAACATTCCAACTTGTCCAGGAATCTGGTGGGGGGGACCCATTACTAACTAGTACCTGGTGAAGGGATAATATCAGTATTCACAATAATAAATAGTACAATATATTTACATTTATAAAGTTGGCTTGAGTCTTCAACATGTTATCTCATTTTATCTGCACAACAACCCTACGAAGTAGTTTCCATTTTGCAGATGATGAACCTGAGACATAGAGAGCTGGTGACTTGTCTAGAGTCACACAGCTAGCAGGAGTGTGAGACAAGATTCAAACTCCAATCTTCCACCTCATTTTTCATTGCATCACCTAGTTACCTATTTCTATCAAGATAAAATCAAAATAATTTTGATGGGAGTTCAGAATTTTGGATCTCTCCTGTCATAAAGGAAAACAAAAAGAGAAAGATTGGGTAAAAATGACACTTTCTCATGAAAATATCAAAATTGCTATTATCTTCTATTTTTTCTGTATTGATTTCTACTATGTTGATTCTCCAAGTATAACCAACTTTATGCAGTATTAATTTTATGTTTGAGGCTTACATGCATCTTAAAGCACCTTGCCATATCCTTGAGCTGAACTTGGGAATTAAGCTTTCTCTCTGGAAAAATTGTTTTGTTCTCATACCTTAGCCCCAGCAATATTTGCTTGTTGTCTTTAAGCCCCAACAAGCTAACCTAGTGCCATCTCCAAAAGATAAGTCAGTTGATGCCAAGCTTTGTCAATGAGAGGAAATGTCGTCTCCTCCAAGGAAACAACATCCTAAAGCGTACTATGACTCTTGAGAGTATCACTTTCAATTAGAAGGCCCCAACAAAATTCGAGAATTTAAGTCACAGATCTCAGAGTTAAATTGAACTTACTCAGCTTATCCCTAAATAAGTATCGCTTTTATAATGGGACTGACTAAACTATAGCCCAATGTTTTCCTTATGGACCCCTTTGGGGGGAGGGAGGATATTAGACAACAATCAGTCAAGCATTTTTTATGTGCCATGACTTGGTTTAAGAGCTGGGAATACAAATGCAAGTAAGAAGAAAGGTAGTTCTGGTCCTCAAGAACCTTCTATTCTAAAGGGGAAGATGTCATATAAATACAAATATATATTTAAAATATGATTTATATCTATGTCTATATCTTTAGATATGTCTATCTCTATATCTATCTCCATCTCTATCTCTATCTACATATATATTATATATATATCATATATATACATACATACATACATACATACACAAAACTGAAAGGGGAGGGCAAGAGGGAAAAGAAGGTGTTTGGATCAAGGACATGATGGAAAAGGTCAGACAATTCAATCTGGTGAAATTATGAGTTGACTTGCTTGGGATCCCTTTCCAAATGGAAGGTCTGGGAAGAGCTCATAATCCTCCAGTTAGATAGAGGGGTCCTAGGATGGAGGGCACTTTAGCCCTAGGAGTGAAAAGCTTACTAGCACTTGAGAGAAGGTCCAGAGGAGGGTGTCCAAGTGAGCCTCATATTTCCCCAAGTGGTACATTTCATGAAACATTTGGGAGTGTTGTCTGTACCTGGACTCTAAATTTATCTCATTGTTTCTTGTTCTGTTTTATAGGGTCAAAATGAATAATCCTAATTATGCCTGAAGAGTAAAATGAGGTAGTATTTAAGTGATTTGCCATCATTTCCTTCCAAAGTCTACTCTTTAAACTGATCCTTAAACTGGCAGGAGTTTAAGGCCTGTGACTATACCGATTCTCTGGTTTAGAAAATGTGGCATTATGATAGATTCAAATTGACCAGAGAAGGATACAGAATTAGCACTCCACAGTTTTGGAAAATGTGCCATTTTTTCTACTGTTCCACTTTGTAACCAATGACCACACAGACTTCTTTTTGGAGGGTAGGTTGGGACTTTGCTATAAGTTTGTTTTTGTTGTTTTTAAGTCAGTGTCGGACTCTGTGACTTTTTGGGGTTTGCTTAGCAAAAATACTGGAGCAGTTTTCCATCTCCTTCTCCAACTCATTTTATAGGTAACTAAGGCAAAAAAAACCTTTATGTGATTAGCCTGGGTTGACATGATTAGTAATTGTCTGAGGCTAGATTTGAATGTGAATCTTATTGACTTTAGAACCAGGGCGCTATCTGCTGTGCCACTGTTGCCTATTTTATACCTAAGTATTTACAAATTGAAATAAAATCATCTGATGGCCCATTGATTAGGAACTATTGTGAATCACTAAATCAACAATGCAGAGATATGGAATCATAGTTTTATTATACCTGGAGTGAAGACTCAACTTATCATGTGTAAGAGTCAAGCAAGCTCAGTGCATCAGTTTAAGAAACCTTATGTATCATGTGACTACATAAGCAGCATAAAAAATGGAATGTTATAAAAAGCAGGAAAAGAAAATAGGAATTTATACAACCAGAAACAAGTAACAGAAAAGGAAAGATAAGTACACCTGCCAGATACCCCAAATTAGAGCTGCAGTTTGTTTCCCAACCTATTTTTTACAGGTGGTGTGATCTAGTAGGAATAATGTCCAGAAGTTCATAATACAGACTGGCAAAATATCCTTTTCTTATTATCACAGTGCTATCAGGAAGTCTGAGCCAGAAAATCTCTTGTCACAATATCTGTATCTTTATATAGACACTCCAGAAATTTTAGTGCAGTTTGAAGCTTTAATATTTTAAAATGGCACCAAGATTTTTGAGACATTCTGTATTTATGTATTTACAATGTACTGTTTTTGTTTGTCCTTCATTCTTGGAGAGAACCAATGACATCATGAGGGTGATGTCTTGACTCACTTATGAATTGACTATAACTGAGGCAATGCTGCTCAAAGTCATCAGCCTCATCCTCTCTTCCAGAGTCATTGTACTCCAGTGGGCAAGACAAGGTCAAGCTGACTGTAGAGGGCCAAGATGCAGTGGATGACCTTGGTCTTTCTAAATTGAGGTCTTTCCCACATCTCATTTTGTCCATATAGACACAAAGATATATATGTTACCTATGTATATATTAAATATTCATATTATATATATATATATTAGACATTTATACAAATACATAATAAGCATTATCCTTGGCTTTGGAGAGCTGGTAGTTCCTATTGATTACTCTTATGATTTTTAATCTACCCTGGAACCTGTGTGGCCCACTTTGGACTTATTCCTACTTTAGGGGAAGTTAGTTATTACAGTGAATAGAGCACTGGCCTTGGAGTCAGGAGGATAGCAGTTTGAATTCAGCCTCAGATGCTTGACATTTACTAGTTGTGTGACCTTGGACAAGTCACTTATTTGCCTCCTATCCAGGGTCATCTCCAATTGTCCTGATTCATATCTGGCCATCAGATCCAGATGACTCTGGTGACAACACAGCCCCCCCTCACTCAAATTAAATTCACTTGCTTGTCATGGCATCACTTCCCAGATGTTGTGGTCTTCTACAATAAGGACAAAAAGAAAGACAATGTTATTCCTCCTTTATATCTGGAATTTGCAACCTCCATTTTTTGTTTTATTTATATACACATATACTTATTTTATACTCTTAATAATATATGCACACTTTATATCTCCTATTGTTGACTCATTATGATTGTGTTCCAATATTATCTTTAATGATAATAGCTGGCATTTATATAGCACATCTTATAAGTATGATATTATTTGAGCTCTATAAGAATACTAGGAGGTGCCATAATTATTTCTATTTTACGATAAACTGAGGCAAACGTTAAGTGACTTGCTCAGGGTCATACAGTAAGTATCTGAAAATGAATTTGGACTCAGGGTTTCTTAACTCCAAGTCTCTATCCACTGTACCAACCTAGCTCTCTTTTATTCTGAAGGGTGAATTGAAAGCACCATTACTCCACATAGAAAGTAAAATAAAAATCGATCAAGCTGGGATAATGACAAATAGAAAATATATTATCTTTGTAGTCTCAGCAGGAATCTGTCAGTCTGTCTGGAAGGCAATACAACATACAAGACAATCGTTAGTTTTTAAATGAAGCTGCTCAGAGAAGCCAGTGTCATTAGGAAGATAAAATGCTCTTCTAAATCAGCACTGTTTATCTCCCCCTGGGTTTCCATGTCTACATCTATGCTCTTCAGTCATGCCCAACCATATTATTTTCTCTCTTTTATAGATTACAGATGTTGGGCTAATGGGTTTGTAGTTTTGTAAGCTGGTCCTCGTCCCTTGCCTCAATATTGGTTCCACATTTGCAGGGTTATTTTTTGGAACATTGCACGAACTCAAATGTTTATGGTTGTCACTAACCTCAGACTAAATGTGGTCTTCCCCTCCAAAATGTCAGGAGATATTTTTTCATTAGCTTCTGGAAACCAATTGGTTTTGAACAACCCTCTTTCCCCAAGGAACTCAGTATCACTTATACTAAAATTATCTGGTAGCTGAGTGAATTGCAGTAGCCAATGTGGGAAAGCATATTGCAGCAGTGAAGAAGGGAGTACCCAGCAGGGAGTACAATGCCCTCTTTTTTCTTGAGCAATTGCGGAGTTTAGGGAACCATGAGGTATGATTTTGTGTAAAGAATTGTGCCTTGGAGTTAGGAGATTTGAGTTCTAATCCTGTTCTTCCCTTAATTCACTCTGTGATCCATAGACATTGTGGATAATTCTCCCTTATATGACATATTTCTTTACAAGATCTCATATTTATGTCACTGATACCATCTTAGTGATGGTGGTGGTTGGTCATTTTCTGTGTTGGCCAATTGCCATTTGAGGGCTGGCCTAAATGTGGATAATATATAATATAAATAAAAATATAGTGCATGTATAATTATATGTGTAATATATAATATAGACTCATTCATGACCTAGTGATTCATGCATTTCTTTCATAAGCAAAACTTTTTGTTAAAATAAAATCTAATATTCCATAATCTAACTTTACTCCACAGAAGCAGTTTCTTAAACTGGGGTCTCTCTTTCTCTCTCTCTCTCTCTCTCTCTCTCTCTCTCTCTCTCTCTCACACACACACACACACACACACACACACACACACACACACACTATTTCAAATTAATCGGTTGCCTGTGTATTGTTTGCATTTTAAGTGCTTCAAAGGCATTCTTTTTGAGGGGACCATGCTACCATCTCTATCTATTATCTATCTATTTATCAATCTGTATCTATAACCTTATGTCAATATAATTGGTTTCCTGTGTAATATTTTGTTATGTTTTAAAATCATTCTTTTAAGGGGTCCAAGCTATCATCTCTTTCATCTATCAATCTATATTGATAACTTTATTTCAACATAATTAGTTTCCTATATAATTGTTTATGTTTTAAAAGTATTCTTTTGAGGGGTTTAAGCAAGCATCTATCTATCAATCTATATCTATAACCCTATTTCAACATGATTGGTTTCCTATTTAATTGTATGTATTTTATTTTATGAATTTTAAAAACTTTTTTTTTGAGAAGGGATCCATTCACTTCATCAGTCTACTCAAAGGCACCATGACACAAGGATTTAAAGACCCCTGTTTTCAAAGAATGGCTTAACAAATTTCAAGGAAAGACATATGTGATCTAAGATAAACACTGTCTATACCATTAATCTACTATTATCTATTACTGATAGATTTATCTGCTTTTATTATTGTCTTAAGGTCAACTTTTTGCTTTATAAAAAATTATTCATGTTTTGGGCTGTGTAATGCTGGGAGATGTCACTCCTCTGCCATCTTCTATCACTTTTACATAGTTCTGCCTAACCTAGGATTTTGCTTAATATAGTCCTCGCCACTACTTTCCCACAGCTGTTACCTATCACCTTCAAGAAAAGACATCATTTGTCCTCTGGGTTTGTGGGTATAGAGCACCAGAATCTTCTTTCATTGATCCCTAAGTTGCTAGTACATGTATAGCCTGGGCTTTTGGGCTGCAATCTCAACTTAGAGGAGAACTTGAAAACTTGAGTTCCCAGAGCCAATATAAATGTGTATATACGCCTGTGTCTCTCAGAAATGTTGGGAGTTGGAGGAAGTAATTTGCTTACTTAGTAGAGCTCCCAAGCTGACAACAGTGTTTTTTCCTTATTGAAGACCAAGTACAAAAGATCTCCAAACAGCACCACCCTCTCCAGTGAGTATAATTTTCTTTTTTTTTTCCTTTTTGGGGAAGGGAACAAGCATATATCAAATGCCTATTATGTGTTATTTAGTTTCTGTTTTCCTCAGTTTCTTCATTTGTAAAATGAAGATGACAGTATTTATCTCCCAGAATTGTCAAATACTAACAAAGTTTTTTTTGGAAGTAATCTAAATAAATTTTCTTCTTTTCTTCTTATCTGACTAAAGTTCCCAGATCACCTTTCATTTCCCATCCAGGTACTGCCATGTTTTTGTTCTGCTGTCCTCCCTCCTGTTTGCCATCACTTGCTCTGGGAATCAAAACAAATCAAAACTACTATAATTTCCAGAAAGTGAATAACAGCCAACTTCCTAGACTCCACTCATTTCTCTGACTTTTCCACACCAAAACTCCTTTCTGAGCTACCACTTCTCTTTGTGAGTTCTGTCCTGCAAACAGAGTGGAAGCTCCTTGTGAGCAATACTATCTAAATTTTTGTATTTGTATCCTTAGTGCTATCAAAGTAAAAAAAAAAAATTATGCCAGCTTCCCTTCCTCCTTCCTTAGCAACAACATGAATGACAGCACCATTGGGTATGTTGGGGGTGATGAGCTCCCCAACTGATTTCCCAAATGAGGTTGGCTCAGCACTGTAAGTCATTGGTATTTATGATGCCTGACTGCTTCCTTGGTCCTCCTCTGGCCCAATGACATGCAAGAGGTAAGTTGTTGTGCCAGATAAGAGGAGAGATAATGTCCCACTCTCCCTTCCACTCTTCAGGTCACATTATGTAATATATAACAAAGAGGTGGGGTGCCTTTCTCCCATTCCAATCAAATGACAAAACTCTCCCAGATGGTAGCTTAACTTGCAAAAGCCTTGCCTGCCGTATCTGCTTTGTAGTTCCTTTTTTTTTAAAGAAGTGACCAGATTTTGATTTTGACTGAAAATGCCTGGATTGTGACCTTATTAATTTGGTGAATTTGAAGTCATGTAATGGAACTGACCAGTGTCTCATAAAATTCCCATATTAGAGAGAATTCCTCAAGCATGAGGTGTCTGGGAATTGTTTGAACAATGCAGAATTGCAATTAGAGATGTACTATTTTGTGATCTTGCAAAATGCTTTATATTCTAATCCTTGTGACTCAGCCTGTGGAAGTGAATTTAAGTAGTTATAATAGACTTCCTATGAGTCTGTGTCCTTTAAAATTTCTTTTGTGTGTAGGAAATAAATAACTGCCCCATTCCTAATTCATTATGTAATATACTCATTCCTTTAGGGAGAAATTCCAAATGGACCATATTCTAACCATTAGTAATTTATCCCTGAGGTGTCCGTGTGGAGGTATAATGAGCTAACGTGTATGAATAAAAGGAATGTCAACTCCCTCTCATGAAAGGTCAGCTTCCCCAAGGTTGGAACCCAGGCCAGACTACATGCATATGTCTCTATTCTTTAGAAACAATGGTTCTTTAGTCTTATATACACACATTTAAGCAAACAAGCTTACTTCTGTAATTTCCAAATCTTAAAGTGGACAGATTGTTAACAATGATAGTGGCAATGGTGAATGACTTGAAAAAAATAGTCATTTTCAGGAAAAACACAATATTTCCTTCCTTGTAATTAGTAACATATCTGCTTAGTATTTCAGACAAATAGTTTGGCTCCAGAATGATGTTTGTCATGCCCAGGTTCACATCTGCCCCCCTCTCTCCTTCATTCTGCTACCACCCCAGTTCAAACCCTCTTATTCATCTCTTGCTGCTTCTAGCCTCTTTATTAGACTTTCTCATTTAAGTCAGCATGTTGGTGTGAGGAACAGAGCTGATAAGAATTTGGGAGAAGAAAAATAATTGACTTCTCTTCTTCATTTTCTAGTTTCTAAAGGAAAAAGAAAAGATCACACTGTCCATGATTATTCCTTGGAAAATTGACCAGGGTAGAAATTTGAAGCAAGGAGAAAGATCATTTCTCTAGCTTTATTTATAAAATTAATTTGCATTATTCTTAGACCTAAATGTTCAAAACAGTCATGATTTACAGTTTAGAATGACAAATCCATTTCCCATGGAGTGCCAGATTCAGTTTCCAGATGTGTAGCTTGTGAAACTGAATTATTTCTCACAGGTGTCTTGGGTTATTCCCCCCCCCCCCCACTGGCATTCTCTAATTAACTGAAGAAGCAGGAGGAGACCTGCTGAATTCATTTTGGAAACTGGATACAGTTGGAAATGAAACTGCCTATTCCTAAAATATGTATGAAGTAAAATGCTAGTATTTGTAATGTAACCTTGGGTCTGTTCACTCAGACCTGACAGGGTGATGTGGAGTCTCATGATGGATGCATGTGTTGCTAATTTGAGAAGGAAATGTAATTCTCTGGAATTCATTTATGGAATACATGGAGACAATCAGGCTCTGCTAATTGAATGACCATATAAAGTTGCCCCAGGGAGACCTTCTTTGAGATACCTTAAAGGAAGAATTTGAATTCTTGACTCAGACACTTATGCTGAAATATAAAAAGTACCAATAATATTGGAATTGCTTCAGCAGGTAGAAACTCCTGCACATTTCAATGTCAAGAGTAACTGGATAAAGTAGAAACAGCACAATTATGACTTCTTATCTCCAGAGGTCACATGAAAACCATTTCTCCCTGATCTAACCTACTGAATACACTAATAGTGGTTTCTTTGTTCTTCCCTCCCATTCCCATAGGGCACTGTACTAAGTCAATCCTTCCAAACTTCTATAATTCTTTTTGAGGATGCCATCATCCTTTCAGTTGCCCAGATTCATATCCTTGCTTTGACCTTTGATTCTATACTCTTCCTTATTCCATATAGTCAATCAAAATCTATTAATTTCTCCCTTCACAATATTTCTCTCATCTGTTTCTCATTCATTCTCATTCTCTCTCTCTCTCTCTCCCTCCCTCCCTCCCTCCCTCCCTCCCTCTCTCCCTCCCTCCCTCCCTCCCTCCCTCTCTCCCTCTCTCTCCATTCATTCTTCTACCCCTGTAGTCCAATGCCTATTCAAGCCTCTTAATTGGACTTCCTCACTCATGTCTATGTGCTGTTATGAGGAATAGAGTTATTAACAGTTTGGGAGAGGTTCTATTTGTCTCCTGCCTTCCAACTTTGAGAGAAGGGCAGGTCCTCTTCCCAGAAATATCAATAGAGGGATAGAAAAACTCTGAGAAGAAGTCAACACATAAAGCAGTCAGTACCTTAGACATGTCCTTGTTCCCAGATTGGCTCTAGAGAGATTTGAGGAAATTTTCCCTTGTGTGAGAGAGATTGGAGACCCTCAGTTGAGCTGAATTTTGCTCCTTAGTAGGAGAACTTAATTTATTCTATATTTTGCCTATATATCATCTATATAATTTTTCTGATTTCTATTTGCTTGGATAAATGTGTTTGTTTGCTCTTTACCATGTGTGATAGTTTATAAGTGGAACTTGATAGAAATGGATTCAAACCTTTGGGATATAGTTTGGTGAACTCCTTTCCTATTTAGGAATAGCAACAAGAAAGTATCTTAAATGCAAAATTTGTTTCCCTCAGTCTAACAATATTAAATGTAAAATTTATTTCCCTTAGACCAACAAAATTGAGAGAGGCAGATAGTTATAACTCTAGTTGAATATGATCTCTCTGAAGAGAGCAGACTGACCTACCGTGTGCTCTCCATCTTCTGCTACCCAAAGGAAGTAATAAAAGTCTGCCCTGGAAAAAGATGGGAGGAAGACACTCCAGAGATATGTTCTCATGATTCTCTGTGAGCCACAGTCTAGATGATCTCATGCAGAACAAAACCTACAAGGGCAACACACATGTACATATGCATTTGTACCTTGTATCTGTCAAATACATAGGAAGAAATACATAACTGATTTCCTCAGTGTTGGAAACTCCCAGTGTGGACATTTCCTTCATTGATTTAGAATGATAATTCATTTATTACTTAGATCACAGGTGCATAAGATCATAGATCTAGACTTGAAAGGAAACTCAGAGACCATCTAATCCAGTTGCCTCATTTTCCAAATGAGGAAATTGGGTTCAAGAGAAGTAGTGACATAATTTTAAAGATTTCCCTAGGGCACTGGGAGATTTCATAACTCAAACCTGAGTCTTCCTGACTCCAAGTCCAGCCTTCTGTGCATTGCACATTGATATTATTGATCTTTTTTCTCCTCGTATCCTTGTTTTCTATATCTATTTCTCTGTCATTCTTTGTCTCTTTTGTTCCATCTCTGTATCTCTCACTTTCTTTCTCCTTTTTTCCCCTCCTTGAAAATATGTTATTTTGTGTTCAAACAATTGCCATAACAACTGGTGATTTTTTCTTTAATTGGCAACTTGAAGAACCAATCTTCAGTTATCTGAAAAATTCCTTTACATGAAAAGAAACAGTTCAATTCTTGACATGCTAGATGATGAGGCATTATGATTATCTGTCTGAAACCAAAGCTAAGCCTTTCACAAAAGTAGAATAGAACATAACTTTGGTGCAAGGGTGTGGATATCATCTTGAAAAGTCATTTTGTTTAGAGAACATATTCACAATCTGTGTTGTTTTTCCCAAGGAGTTTGCAGTTCAAAAATATCTCTGATTGAATTATCCAAAAGGTCCATAGGGGATGATTACATCTGTTTGCTGGGGTTTTTTCTTTTCTGGATACATTTTGGCATCCCAACATTTGGCAAATGAACATTGCCTAGGAAATAGTCACGATGTAGAAATATTTTTTAACCATACAGAAACCTACGTTTTTATATTTCAATGGCATTTCGAGGCTTCAAGGGGCTGATATTTTCTCATTCTTCCTATACGATTTTTTGATTGTTTTGTGACCTTCTCATTCACATTTGTCTGAAGAACATCCACAGAGAAATCACTTATCATTCTAGATATTTTTCTCTAGTTTGTTTTAATGTTTTAAATGCAACTTGGGCTCACCATCTATTAATCCCCAGAGATCCCTTCCAACTTAAACATTCTGTGATTCCTTACTTTTTGATACAAAGGCCTTGCCACTTCATATTCTACTTAGACGTGGAAAAGGCAGCATGGCAAGGTGATGAAAACAAGATTTAGGGGAAAGGACCTGGATTCCAATACTAATTCTTCTTTATTGCTACCTACATAATATTTATCAAATAACTGTAACTCTATGGACCTTCATTCCCTCATCTGTGGTGTAAGGAAATGAGATTAAAGCCTCTTCCAACTCCAAAGCCATTCTCATTCTTCCTGTGTCATGTAGCCATAAGCTATAGCTTCCACATACTTACTGTCCATCTTCCTGTTGCCCTATAAAGTAGGGATCATATTAAACTTTCCAGGTTAGAGTGAGACTCACATTAAATAAAAATACTTATGCACAGTAGAATGTAAGATCCCTAAAAATGGGGGACAGTTTTTCATGTTGTGTTTGTAACCCTGGTGCCTAGTATAATATTTTACACATTTTGGAGATGTGGAATGGTGTGATTTTACTGCTGAGGGAAACTCTTGGTATTCAGTCTTCCTCCACCAATGATGATTGATTGATCAGCTTTTAAGAGAGGATTTTTAACCAAAGAGTCATAAATTTTAAAAAATGGTAACCATATTTTAATATAATTCCTTAAAATAATTTGCATTTTCTTTGTTTTGTTTTAAAACCTCTTTAAGAAGGGGGTCTATAGACTTTCCTAGACTGCGGAAGAGATCAGTGATATAAAAAGGGTTAAGAAATTCTGCCTACCTCCCTGGGACAATGAAAGCTTAAGGGACTCACCCTTGGTTTCACAACTAAGGTGTGGCAATCCCCAGAGAATATCAGCTATTTGTCCATAGGGACCGGTTTGTTCTTTACATTCATATCAATACTTTCCCAAGGAAGGTGCTTTAAAAAAACCAGTGGATTGGTTTGAACCCAGGTCTTCCTGAAGCCAAAGACAGCCCTTTAAGATCTAGGATAGAATGGGGCCGCTAGGTGGTGCAGTGGATAGAGTGCTGCCCCTGAAATCAGGAAGGCCTGAGTTCAACTCTGACCTTGTGTCACTTAACCCTGTTGCTTTAAATTAAAAAAATAAAAATAAAAACAAAAAAAAAGTTCTAGGAGAGATCATTTTGTCTTTTACCTCGTAGACCCATAGGTACTTAACGAATGTTGGATTGGATTAGATTTTTCTCTGATGTGAGTAACGTTAAGAAGAATATTTTCTTTTCAGATCAATTTAAATTTAATTTGACAAACATTTATCCAGCACATAAAAAATTCTGAGCTGCAGAATGGGGAAATAGCATGACAAATAGGACATCGTCTGACCGGAAAGTACATTGGATTTGAGGTAGAGGGCCTGGGTTCAAGTTTCAGACTTTTATGGGAGACCATACTGACAGAGCTGATTACTTCTGCTCAATATTAATAACAAATTATGGAACTAGAACTTGGTTTTTCACCTTTCTATTCCTTATTTAGGAATCAGCCCCTATAGGTTATTCAGGCAGTCGTTGAAGTGCAGGACTCCTAATGAGATGAAATCTGGGGTATATCTAAACCAGCTAGAAACTCAGATCTGATCAAATGTAAAGAAATTTTAGTTTAGGTGAATTGATGGTTTCTAGTCCATTGGGTTTTAATCAGGCTGAAGATGGGGAAATGCTCCCAGGGAAATAGGGCACTCAATGATCAGGTTCTAATTTTTAGGGGCAAAAAACACCATTCTGACACAGGGACGTAAAAAAAAAGGCTCATATTTTAATTCACAGGTTACACAAAAAGTCTGCAGGTGACTACAAAGTGTTCATAAGTTATTAAAAGTTCACAAAAATTCTCAAAATTCACAAAGACATTCTCTACCAGGTACTAGACATACAATGACACAAGCAGAATGGTCTTTCCTCCCTGGAAAGCTGACATTTTAAAGAGGAGATTACTTGCATCTTGTAAGAGTATTGAGTGTAATTAAATATCTGGAAAGGTCTGAACTGACTTTCTTATGAGAAGCTAACTAGGTGGTGCAGTGGTCTTGGAGTCAGGAGGACAGGAGTTCGAATCCTACCTCAGTTATTTGATACTTCCTAGCTGTGTGACCCTGAGCTGGTCACTTAACCTTGATTGTCTCACATCCAGGGCCATTTCCAGTCATCCTGATCCATATCTGGCCGCTGGACCCAGATGACTCTGGAGGAGAAAGTGAGGCTGGTACCATTAGCACAGTGCCCCTTACTCATATCCAATTCATGTGCTTGTCATGGTATTACCTCCCCTAATGTTGTGGTCATTTTCAAAAATGAAGGATAGGGGGTGGTTAGGTGGCACAGTAGATAGAGCACCAGCTCTGGAGTCAGGAGTACCTGAGTTCAAATCTGGCCTCAGACACTTACTTAATAATTACCTAGCTTGGGCAAACCACTTAACCCCATTGCCTTGGAAAAAAAAAAACCAAAAAAATTTAAGGATAAAACATTATTATAAGCTGCTTTTGACCTGCATTTTGTGTTTTTCCTAGCTCAAGAAGAAAGCATAATAATAATAATAATAATAATAATAATAATAATAATAATAAAGTAACAATAACAATAATGGCAATAATAATAATTCCTTTATAATATGAGCTCCTCAAGGGAACAGACTGTCTTTTGCCCTTCTTTGTATCATAGTCTGTCTTTATTTTCTGACTCCATTGAGGGAAACAAGACTTAAGAGCAGAATTTTCTGGTACAGAGCAGTTTTAAAAGCCTTTCTGGAATGGGACACAGTAGGAGAATGGGAGAGCATGTGGCGCAGTAGCAGACCTAACAGATGGAGGACTCTTCTCAGGAGATTTACTCTCTAAGCCTTGCAAAGGCTGCAGCCTCATCCTTTCCCAGTCAAGAAGTTGAGATTATTAAGAGACTATAATGACTGGCTTCTGGCTTCTTGTAAAAAACAGCTGGAACAATGGTGAATTCACTCAGTTTTCTGTTTTTCCCCTTTGTTTTACAGCCAAGTACAACTAGTGGCAGGGTTTATTACTCACAGTTTCTTTATAGAGTTGAGGATGCTTTGCTAGATAAGCATAAAAATTTTCTAATTTCACCATTACTTTCTGCTTTTGCTATAGAGAGTATGAGACAAAAGGAAAATCTATGGACAATTGATTATATTAAATTCAGCTGGCTCCTGGCTTGGCTCTCAGTAGATTGGCTCAGGGTTCAGAGTAGCTTGTGTTCCCTATTTCTCATTTGTACCTTTTAGGTTTTCTTTTTGGGGGGGGACTCTTTATAGAGAAAGAAGGTATGGGGCAATGGGATTGTCATGCTAGAATAAAACTCTCATAAACTAACATCATTATTTCCAAAAAAGTAGGTTTCTTTGAACCAGAAACCTTTAGTTTTTTTCCTCCAGTCTCTAGAATAGATGAGAAAAATGGAGTTAACAGACCTCAACAAGAGTTCACAGTTTGAACAAACCACAGTGAAGAATGTAGATATAGCAGCATCAGCTTTCTAGGAAGGAAAGACCATTCTGCTTCTATCATTGTATGCTAGTACCTAATAGAGAATGTCTTTGCTATAAGTTTTTAATTAATCAATTCATTTAATTTATAAATTTTTAATTAATTGATTTATTTAACTTTTAATTAAGTTTTAATAACTTGTGAACATTTTGTAGTAACCTGTGAATGTTTTGTGTAGCCTGTGAATTAAAATCTAAGCCTTTCTCACCTCCTGAGTCAGATTGGTGAGTTTTTCAACCCTAAAGGAACTTTATCTTTGAGCCCCCATTTCCCTGGGAGCAGTTCCCCATCTTGAGCCTGGTTTGTTTGTTGGTTTGGTTTTAGTTTTAGATTCTGTTATTTTATCACTTAGAGAAGTCTTTGTGTAAATGTTCATGTACACACACACACACACACACACACACACACACACACACAAAGACATATTCACACCTTCAACTAGAAGAATCAAGGAAGGTCTTTTATAGAATAGAAAGTGGTCCTCGGGAGGAATTTTGAAAGAAACCATATATTCCAAGATAGAGGGGCAATGAATGACAGCATACGTGCAGCGAACCTCTAATGACTTAAAGGAGTCTGGATCTGGGAGAGGTATGGTGATATGTAAATAAAAGCATCTTGGAGATACCCAGGGGGCTTGGACTCTAGAGAAGCATGGAATGAATTATAGGATCTGATGCTGAGCTAAGGGGGCAGAACCAAGTAAACATTCTACACATTAACAACAACATTGTGAGTTGATCAACCTTGATGGATGCGGCTCCTCTCAGCAGTTCAGAGAGCTGGGACAACCCTATTAGATCAGCTATGGACAATGCTGGGGAACATCCAGAGGAAGAAAACAAAACAACCAAAAAACCCTTTCAGAATCTGATGAACATTACATCCACTTTTTAAAAAATATCTCTCATGTATGTCTTTCCCTTAATTCAAATTCCTCATGCATATTTAACACAAATATTTATCTACAATATTAATCTGTTTGCCACTAAGGGGAGGGAGGTGGGGAGGGAGGGTGAAAGGAAATTTTATAACTTAAAAATATGCATATGCATATAGATGAATGTTGAAAAACTTTCACAATTTGCACTTGGAAAAATAAAATATCAATAAAAAGAAATAGTTCCAGTACCTTTGCCAAGAAAAGGCTAAAAAGGAGTAACAAAGAATTTGACACAACTGAAATGATTGAATAACAAAAAGTGATGGAGCTCTCCTGTGGTTTGATTCCTTCACTATGGCATCTGTTAAGAGACAGTCCTTAAAGAGGAGAGATCTCAAGCTAATTCCCTCTTGACCTTCCTGTGTACTTTCTTTTGCCATTTGCTCTTCCTTTTTTTAGTGAAGAAGATCCATCTGGAAACTTGAAAGGTCAAGAGATCATGTCTGCAGGCATCTGGTCATACAGATCCTGGGAGTTTAGAAGTCAGAGTCCATGGCATGTGTTGTAGCCATATCATTGCTTCAAGCTCTCGTAGCACTTGGACAAAGATGAGGTGATGGATGTGAACTTTATAGAACCAAGGCTATGTGTGCTGAGTGAACCATCTCTTGCTACAATCCATGGTGGTATTTTTAGTGGGAAATGTTGCATTAAGTTCTTTGGGGGGGGGGGGGTTTGCTAGGCAATGGGGTTAAGTGGCTTGCCCAAGGTCACACGGCTAGGTAATTATGAAGTGTCTGAGGCCACATTTGAACTCAGGTCCTCCTGACTCCAGGGTCAGTGCTCTATCCACTGCGCCACCTAGGTGCCCCTACATTATGTTCTTGCAGTATCTTTTAAGTAAATTTCCTTTTGGAAAAATTCAGTGAGGTTCAGTGATTAGATAGAACTGAGACACTGGGAACTTAAACCACTA
The DNA here is from genome assembly GCF_037893015.1 of Macrotis lagotis. Taxonomy (NCBI): domain Eukaryota; kingdom Metazoa; phylum Chordata; class Mammalia; order Peramelemorphia; family Peramelidae; genus Macrotis; species Macrotis lagotis. The sequence continues at coordinate 250,852,635 of NC_133660.1, read as the reverse complement.
GAGAAGAGACACCCAAACCCCTTGGAATCAAACTGGAACCCTGAGGAGGAATTGGAACTGGGCTGACCCTCATTTAATGTTTCACTTCACAGAGATGGGGAAGCACAGGGGCAAAGGCAGTAAAAAGGAATATAAATGAGACTTGGAATGTCATATTGGAGAAACAGTAAGAAAACTAACTTTCCTGAACTGAAAGTGCATGGTGGGGAGAATTGTGTAATGAGGTCAGAAAAGGATAGGGTCATGCTGTACAGACCTTTACATGTCAAACAGAGAAAGGGACATTTGATCCTTTTGTTAGTAGGGAGCCACAGGAGCTGTTTGAGTAGTGAGGTGACATCATCAGAACTGTTAATGTGGTTGGTAGAAGAACATCTCTTCACTAGCAGTTCCCCATGGCAATGAAATTCCACATCCAGACACCTCCCCCACTTCATGGAAATTATGGAGAACTCAATGTAATTTTCCTGAGGAACTCGAGGTCATTCATCGTTCCAAACACCAGCATCCATTGTACAGACCTGGGGTGGTGATTTAAGCTTTCGGGTTGGGTGGATTCTTGACAAAGAGTGTGTGTTTATTGTACCTCTCATATCACAAAATAAACCCAATGGCTGACACCCTCCTGAGGCTTATTAAAAATAGCCCTGTGGTTATCTCTCCTGTAAGCTGCAGGGAAGTGGAGTCTGATTTTAGAAAGAAATAAAGAAACCTCTGTTAACTCTAACCACATGAGATCTGGAAAAAAATCATTCTTTCTAACCTAAGAATAAGGTTCTTTTTGGAAAGGGGAATATAGCACTTTGGGGGAAATGATAACATTTCTACTTCATTAGTCTTCTGCTCTGACACATCAGAAGAGTGGCCTGGTAGATCCATGAGACCTTCTCTATATTACCTGGATGTGCTAATATGGTGGATGTTTGGATTGTTCCCTACTTGGACCCTGATAGTCTTTATTTCAAGAAAGGAAGGATTGCAGATTAGCTCAGTTAGACTTTGTATACATAAGCAGGTGAGTGTGAAAAGCTCTTGGAGATTTATGTCACTAACTCATCTCTCCTCTTCTCTCTCTCTCTCTCTCTCTCTCTCTCTCTCTCTCTCTCTCTCTCTCTCTCTTCTCATTTGGCAGGAATTTCAAATCAGGTTAGTTGAGTGTTTGCCCTGTTCCCTGACTTCTTGCTAGCCTTGGCTTTTGAGCTATAAGAATGATTTATGAGGAGCCAAGGCTATAAGAAATTATGTCAGAATTTATCGTTGAGTCCTTTAAAGAAAAATTTCACCTCAGGAGCCTGGGGAATTAAACTATGTTTGTTATTATGATTTTTTTTAACTAAGACCATTATAACCTTTTCACTATTGCTCATCTGGTAAATATCTCAAGGCAAACCATTAATCAGTCTTACATTTTGTTCTGTTTCTTTTATGACTCAGGACTCAATGGAACTCATCCATTTATTCCTCTCCCACTGGCCATGCTTGAACTCTCTATCTTATTGGCTTATGACCACTACAAAGACAATGGCCCATTACTAGGCTAAAGAATTAGTAGATACTCAAGCCAAGTTTAGAGATGCCCATATGAGCCAAATTGCTTAACTTAGAGGGAAAGCATAGCACATAAGCTACTGGAGGCCAGGAACTGCTTTGTTTTTGTTTTTTGTATCCTTAACCTTGTGTCTTATACATAGTATGCATTTAAAGGTGACATTTAAAAACTTTGAGAGACAATTTTTGAATAATTATCATCGTGCTAAAAATGTTAGCATATTACCAATAAAATAGGTCATTGACATTTTCAATGCCAAAAATGAATCATAGAGGTAGGCTCACAGTTGATATGCTCCTGGTATTCCTAAGGGTATGCTCTTATTGGTTAACAAGTAATGAGAGAATCAGTATTATGATGAGAGGTAACCTGGCTCTGTTAAGGGTCTGGGGGGGGTAAATGGGTCAGAAAATGTAATGATCATATGGGCATACTTCCACCTTACCCTTGGAAGAAATTTAGACAAGGTATCTTTTATCCCAATTCAAATCAGAGTAGAACCCAATGGGCCAAAATTTCACCTCAAATTAAATTCCTTCTAAGGGTGGGTGAGAGAGCAGTAACTAAACAGAGGAGGATGTTATCTTATTTACTATTATCATTCCTGTCCTTCAGAGACTGAGCCTTGAAATGAGGACTTGGAGAAAGGGAGAGGAACTCTGGACCTCCCCAAATCATTGGTTATTGATAATCATTTCTCTCATAATTAATGTTTATTGAATTGGCTGGTATTGGCTCAACAACCAGCTTTCAAGAAGTATCATGTGCCCTTTTATTATGCAATATTTTCAAAATAATGATTTTTGGAATTTGTACTTCAGAGGGTATCCAGGAATTCTATCAAAAACACGATGAAGGATCTTTTTGTCTGGAAAAGGCATTGGGTAAGTTACATAATAAGAATGGGGAAAATTAGATGCAGAACCAAGATGGTGGAGTAAAGTCAGGGACTCTCACAAGCTCTCCCCCAAACCATCCCAAATACTTTTAAATAATGACTCTAGCTAAATTCTAGCATGACAGAAGCTATTAAAAAGAGTTGACTGAAGCAATTTTCCAGCCCAAATAAACCTTGCAAGATCCGTGGGAAGGGTCTGCTATACCAGGATGAGAAAGGAATGCACTTTGAGCTGAGTTGGAGAGAACTAGCCCCAGACATCCAGGAACAAGAAACTAGGCAACTGGGTCAGTGGCAATAGTGGCAGTTTCTAGATCTCTCAGTGTGGAAGGACAACAGGAAAACCCTGCTACACTGGGATGACATTGGAATCCAGTCCAACATAAGCCTCAACAGCTCAGACCCAATTCCAGCAGACCAGGAGCAGGTCTCAGGAGCCAATGAATTACCATCAGTAGCTATTTCTAGAACTCTCAACCCATGACTGCTTGGGGTTTGGAAGGAGATTATAGGGATCTTTTTACTATCATTGAGGCAGGACTCTGTTACTTTGTCCATGCTCAAATCTGGTCACAGTCTGGGGTCCCAGTCCCAGGAAGAGGAGCAGTAGCACAATAGAGTTTGCTGCCACAGAGGAGCAGGAACTCTCCTCACAGTTTCAGGGTAAAAAGGAGTGCTTGTGGTCAACCACAGACCAGAGCACTGGAAAGGAGAGTAGTCATAAACCTCTCCTAGATCATAAGACCTTGGAAGAATTGAAAGATGGCAGATCTCTAGAAGTATCTCTGAAAAACAATTGCAAAAAACCCCAAAGCTTGGGACAGTGCATCTTCTACCCTGGAAGCAGAACCTCCAGCTTAACAAAGATTTAAAAATCAAGTCATAGTTTGGGGAAATGGTCAAGCAAGAAAACAAAAAAAATCTGACTATAAACAGTTATTATGGCTATTGAGGAGATCAAAGTATACACTCAGAAGAAGACTACAAAGTTAAAACTTTTATATCCAGAGCCTCCAAGAAAAATATGAATTGGGTTTAGGCTATAGAAGAGAATTTTAAGAATCAAGTGAGGGAAGTAGAAAAATTTGGACAAGAAATGAGAGGGATGCAGGAAAATCATGAAAACTGAGTAAGAAGTTTGATGGAGATACCAAAAAATACTGAAAAAATAATGTCTTAAAAACAAGACAGGACCAAATGAAAAAATGCTCAAAAAGTCAATGAGGAGAAGAATGCCTTAAAAAGCAGAATTGGGCAAATGGAAATGGGGTCACAAAAGCTTACTGAAGAAAATAATTCCTTAAAATATAGAATGGAGAAAAGGGAGGATGATGATACTATGAGAAATCAAGAAACAATAAAACAATTCTAAAAGAATGAAAAACTAGAAGAAAATGTGAGATATCTCATTAGAAAACAATTGCCTTGGAAAACAGATCCAGAAGAGATAATTTAAAAATTATTGGACTACTTGAAAGCATGCATCTTATGCTTATTGGATTGGTCAATTGAACAGAAAGAGAAAATGTCAAAAGTTGGAGGGGATTTAGGAAAAAATGATACATTAATAGAGTTGTGAAAAGATTCAACAGTTCTGCAAAACAATTTGGAACTATGCCCAAAGGGCTATAAAACCATGCCTACTCTTTGACCCAGCAATGCCCCTACCAAATCTATATTCCAAAAACAATGAAAAAATAGGAGGAAAAAAGGACCTATATGTATAGGATATTTATTGTAACTTTTTCCTGTTGGCAAGGAATTGAAACTTGAGGGGCTGTCCATCAGTTAGGGAATGACTGAACAAATTGTGGTATATGATTAAGATGAAATGTTATTCTATTATAAAAATTGATATGAGGGGTGGCTAGGTGGTGCAGTGGATAGAGCACCAGCCCTGAAGTCAGGAGTACCTGAGTTCAAATCCAGTCTCAGACACTTAATAATTACCTAGCTGTGTGGCCTTGGGCAAGCCACTTAACCCTGTTGCCTTGCAAAAAAAAATCCCCAAAACAAAAAAAAGAACAAAAAACAACCTAAATAAATAAACAAATAAAAATAAAAATAAAAAGAATTGTTGTGCAGAATACTGTAAGTAAAAACCATTACATGAGTAGATGCGATGGGACATGCATTATCTACAAAGTAACTGCAATGCTGTGGGATGATCTGTGAATGACTTACCTTTTCCCAGCAATATTTTGACCCAAGAGAACTCTGAAGGACTTATGATGAATACTATCCATCTCAAAGACAGAGATGATAGTGTCTGAATACAGATTGAAACAAACTTTTAAAAAAATTTTTATTTTTCTTGAGGTTTTGCTTTTTTGACTAGTGGGAGATGGGGTGGAGGGGGGAAATTATATTTACTTTTACAACATGGTGTTGAAATTCCTTTTTGTATGTAACTGGGGAAAAATAAAAGAAAAAAGGATATAATTTACCATTTAGTTAACTAAAAATAAAAGGAATAGTCTTTTTATCAAAGAAAAGAAAAGAATGGGATAAATTATGACTTTCCTAGATATGGTTTCCACGTCTCCAAAACAATACAACTAGACTGGGTGAGCCCTAAGTTTCCTGACAGAGCTAAAAATTTAGTGTTTTCAGGAGCCAGAAGATCATAGGATCATAGATGTCTTTTGTTATTTCTTTTTGATTCTTGTGTAAATCGAATTTAAGTTATCAGAGTTGCACCAAGTCATTGGCCTCACACTCTGTTCCAAAATCATCACTGTCCAGTGGCAAGACAGAAAAGACAATTGATGGCTCTAGATGCACAGTATAGCCTTGGCATCTTCAGTACTGAAGTACTCCACAGTGCCTTCAAGATTGTTGGAATGAATTGTTCTCATCTGCCCATTCCAATACTGGAAGGTTTCACATGCTTGGAGCACACATCCCCCCCAATCACTGATGTTACTTAGAGCAGGAAGGGACATCAGAGAACATCAGGTCCAGATGGAGAAACTGAGATATTAGAATTTGAACCCTGTTCCTCTTGACTCCAAGTCCAGTCCTATGACAGGCTGTATGCTACCTTGAGATATTATAAGAAAGAAAAGGGCCCCCAGCATTTTGGTTTGCTACTCTATTAAGAAAAGGCAATCCATGTTGGATAACAAATATATAGACAGATGAAGTATTGGTTGAAGCCTTGGAAATCTTCAATTCCCTCTAATTCCAGTGACTTCCTTCTCCTGAATATTTTCATGGGCATAGCTTGTCTGGACTTATCTGGTTGCATATTACCTCCCTCATCAGACCAAGAACTTCTTGAGAACAGGGACTTTCTTTTGCCTTTCTTTGTATATCCAACACTTAGAATGGTAGCTAGTACATAGTTGGTACATAAAATATTTATGGATTGACAGATGTATTTTTCAACATCCAATTTTAAAGCAAAAGACTGAGGCATCTGACAAGCTTTTATTATTTTACATACTTAACTTGCAGAATTGTACTGTTCTTCATGCTCTGCAATCAGAATCTAGATCCCTCAGATAATTTAAATTTTGTACAATGAAAGATATTTTTTTCCTTTGATTGTAGATATAATCAATGAGGTAGCCAATGTGAAGATAAAGAGACATAAAAAAGACTAGAGAAGTGGCATAGTATGGGGAATAAGCTAGAGGTTGTGCTTGAAATGGGGAGTATTTTGTTTACTGATACTTTATTTACTGATATCAGTAACACCCAAAGTTCTACAAGGATAGGGCTTTCTTGTTTTTATATATGTAATGATAGTGCCTGAGGTAAAGTAGCTGCTGAATAAATACTTCCTGAGTGATAAAACAGAAAGTCATTTAATAATCAAAACTAGTTGTCAATATTATCAAGGAGAGATCAAAGAAAAGGGGAAAAGACCTATATGTACAAAAATGTTTATAGTAGCTCTGTTTATGGTGGGAAAGAATTGGACATCAAAGAGATGCTCCTCAGTGGGTGAATGGCTGAAAAAAAGTCATGATATTATTTGTGATTGTTATAGGTTCCATTATGCCATGAGAAATGATAAACAATTTTGAACATGTGGTATATTTATTAAATAAACTTTCTTAAAATGGAAATGTATTTCTTTATATTTTGAATACTCTCATTCTGCTGTATCCATAGCAATGTTTTTTCTTTCTTTCTTATTTTGTAGTTAAGTTTAAACTATAAAAAAACCTTAAAAATAAAAAAAAACTACAAAAAAAATAAAACAAATGATGAGAAGGATGGTCTAAGAAAAACCTGGGAAGATTTGCATGAACTCATACAAAATGAAATGAACAGAACCAAGAGAACAGTGTACACAGTAACAGCAATACTGTATGATGATCAACTACAAATTACTCATCTATTCTCAGCCATACAATGATCCAAGACAATTCTGCAGGACTTATGTTGAAAAATACTATCCACCTTCAGAGGAAAAAAAAAGCTGATGGAATCTGAATGAAAATTGAAATGTCCTTTTAAAATTTTCTTTACTCTTGTTTTTTAAGTGTGTGGATTTTTTTACAATATGGCTAATGTGGAAACATTTTGCATAAACTGCTCATGTATTTTATATATATATATATATATATGTATATATGTATATATGTATGTATATAATTACTTACCTTTACATGGAATGGGGAAGAGATAGGAGGGAGAGAATTTGAAGCTCAAAATTTTTAAAAAGCAAACATTTTAAGGTTTATTTACAAGTAATTGAGAAAAAGTAAGATTAAACAGCATATAATGCTAAAATATAGATATATTATCAAGATTGCAAAGTCCAAATGGAAAAGAATGCCATTGAGTCATATTTGAAGCTGGAACAGACCCAGGTATCTGTGAGGCCATCAGTTCTCACCCTTTCCTTTAACAGATGAAAATGAGGACCATGGAGGTCAAGTGATTTGTCCAAGGTCACATAGGTAGCAAGTGTCAAATCGAGGATTTCAGATTCCAGATTCATTGTACCAGATAATAAGATCCTTTTGATACTCCTAACTCATGGATTCAGTATTACTTTCATAAAGTTGAAGAAAACCACAGGATTTCCTCAGTGCTGTTTATGATCATTTAATGTGACTTAAGTCCACACAGGAGAAGATAAATGGCTGAATAATCCATGCTAAATTGTGACATGAATTTGGATGGGAAGAACAGGCACTGCTATTGGATAAAGGCTGACCCAGAATTTAAGAGGAGAGGAACATGGTGGATTATATTTGGAAAATTGTGCATTATTTTTAACATCCTCAAAGCTTTTCCTGATCGAAACTCATAGTCATTCTAATATGGATAATTATGCCACTTGACCCCAAATCATGAAATATTAAACTTTTTTAAAGAATAAAAATTGACCCAGAGGGCAACAGAAAATCTCTCAATGATAGACTGTCTTCTAGGAATTTACATTCTGAGGAGAAGACAACATACAAAGAGTTGAGAAAGGAAAAGGAGGGGAGGCAGAAGTCTGGGTTGGCTAACTTGGATCCCTCTCCATAATGAAATCTCAGGTCAGGAACTCAGAAGTGAGAGTAAACTACTGAAGTGATAAATTCACCAATGGGAGCAGGCAGTTAACATGAGGGAAGCATGTTCTAGGGTAGGGCAATAGCTGAGGCATGGAAGCAATATTTAGAAAGTCATGAGCAGAGCCAGGTGAGGAACTACTGAAATAATGGGAAGTGTGCAGGATTTGGAATAAAAGATGGTTCTAGAACATAGATTTTTTCCATTGTTCTTCAAGTCATGACCTCGGGCAAGTTACTTCTCTGGCCTTCAGTTTCTTCATCTGTTCAAAAGAGATGAAAGTACTTTCATTATCTTGGGGTGGGGTTATAAACTATCAAGTCCTATATAAACCCAGGCTGTTATTAGTGCTCTTTATCTCTACCAACATCTGAACAGAAACCATTTTAGGGGATATTCACCTCATCTTTCTGGTTGAACAAGATTGTCAACTATATTGATAAGGAATCTTGCTGATGAGTAAGCCTTTCCCAGACTTGCCAAATCAACAGGCTAAATGAGGATATATTTAATAATGATGATGAATAATACCATTTAGCATTGATACAACACTTCAAGGTTTGCAAAGCACTTTATATATGTTTTCTCATTTGATCCTCCTTTTCCTCTTCTCATCAAAAATTAATATTTATATTGCACCTACTATGTATTGAGCTAAGTATTTTCCAATTATTATCTCATTTAATATGCCTCACAACAACTCTGAAAAATAATATTTTCTTCTTTTATAGACAGGGAAGCATTCTTTGAGGGGTTAAATGATTTAGGGTGACAAAGGTAATGTCTGAGGTAAGATTCAAATTCAAATCTCCCTGATTCCAAATCTAGTTTTGTTCCCTTTGTCACCTTAGCTGCCTTAATCCCAAGGTTTCCATGAAAAATCAATGCCACTTATCAGAATCTTTCAAGAAGAGAGATTTACATGAAAAAAAATTTAGTACAGTAGAAAGGACACAGCGTTACTTGCATTCAAATCCTGCCTTTGACACCATCTATATGATCTTGGGCAAATGTTCCTGTGTCTCAGCTCCCATAACTGCAAAATAAGGGCATTAGACTAGATAACCTCTGAGATCTTTTACAATTCCAGAGCTGTGATCTACTCTATGATCATGGGAGCAAAGGCTTGGGGACAGTGGGGCGACTTGATTTGGGAGTGGGACAACGAGTCCATATAGAGTAGTAGACATGAAGCCAGAAAGACCTCTGACATTCATTCTCTAGGCTCTTGTCCCCTTCTTTGTAAAATAAAAGTGTTGGACCAGCTGGCATCCAAAGACTTTCTAGTTTTAAGCCTATGATTCTTTGAAGTGACCAGAAAGGGTGATGGTGGTGAGAAGTGATCCTGTTAAACAGGTAAGGAAGGGTACCAGAATATGGAGGGCCTGGATTCACTTAGCCTCATAGGCTCTCAAACAGGGAAATTACGTGAAAACACTGTAGAATGCAAAATGGTAGATAGACTATCTAGGGAGACTAGATGTCATCTAGAGCAAAGTGGATGGAGTCCTTGGCCTCAGGCACTTAATGACTATGTGACTCTGGGTTAGTTTTCTCAAATTCAAATGGGGACAATAGTACTTACCTCCCAGGACTGTTGAGAAACAAATAAGATAATAATTATAAGAAGAGTGCTTAACATGGGGTCTGGCATACAGCAGATGCTGTGAAAACGCATATTCCATTCACCTTTCTTCTCTTCCTTCTAAGGTACTTTCCAATTCTACACCTATGATCCCATCACATGCTCCACAGGTGAGAACTGTGAAATGACATATTGATGGCAGTTAGAATGCTATATTATAATGTCATGAATTTAGAGCTAAAAAGGTCTTAGAGATAGTCTGTCAAATCCATTCATTTTCTATATGAGGAAATGAAGGCTCAGAGAGGTTAAAGCTACTTGCCTAAGGTCACACAGACAAAAACAACTAAATCTGAACCCAGTTTTTCAAACTCCTACCCTAACACTTTCCATTGCATGCTTCTACCTCTTATCAGTAGGGATATTTGGAGAAAGAGTGACCAGAATTTGTTGATGGATGAGATGTCTAGGTCTGAGCTCATAGGGATCTGAATCCATGTGTTCTTATATGGGGCGGGGTAATGGGGTTGACTTCTTTTCCTCAGTCTTATGAGGTTTTTTTTCTTTTTTGTGGCTCTTTGTTCCTATTCTAGTCATTCCAGAGAAATAATTAAATAAATCTCAGATAACAGCTTCTATCTAGGTTTATCTCCAAAATGTGTGCAGCAAGGTCTATTGCCAGGTAAACTACTGAGTCCCTTCAGCCTCAGTTTCCTGATTTGTAAGATGGAGATAATAATGATCCTTAACTTATAAGGGCGTGGTAAGGATCAAGTGAGATAAAATGCATAAGTTAAAGCATTAAAGAACCACTAATCATTATTATTTCCAAATCTCTGATTCCTGCCCTTGCTATTTGCCCATTTATATGTGTTAGCTATTGATTTTTATGCAAGCATTTATGACATGATCTTTTTTAAGGACACCGACTTTGCAGGGATGGCCCTATTTACAGATATCTTTGCCTTTGAAATTAGCTTTTAAAATGGGAAAATAAGAAGTGAGAGTAAATTTGTCCTAAAATGCTAGAATTGGCTTCAGCAAGCGGCTGCCTCCTTCCACACCTCCTCTCTGCAAATGTTAGGTCAACAAAAGACAAGCAGGCATTTTAGAGACTATAATACACAATGTGATATTCATAACTAGTGAAATTGGCTCAAATAATCAGTTCTTTAAAAAAACATCCAGACTGTAGCTGAGCTCTAGCAAAGGGGCTCCATTTTTTTATGTCTCATTTAGTCCTTTTGTTCCTGGGAAAGTTAAATTCCAGTCTTGTGCTGCTCATTTTCTCAGTAACTCTTTCCTGGCATGTCTAGAAATTGAAGCTCTTGAGACTTCTCAACCATCGAATGGTCAGTTTTGCAAAATGGGGATTAATGGAACATCTTTATTTTCCTTTGGCAAAAGTAAAATTTTCCTTCTTTTCTTCCAAGGACTTTCAGAGGCTTCTTTAGGGTGTATTTATTGCCATGATATAAATTAGAATGTAAAGAGCCCCCAAACCTTGGGAACTTTGACTTAGAGATACCACTACTAAGGAGGCTGGTGGGGGAAAGGTAGGGTAGAAGATGGCTTATATAGAAATACTCAGAGCAGCATTAGTTACAATTTTTTAAAAAAATGAGGATAATGATAAAGGAATGGCCATGTGAATATACTAAAATATTACTGCTAATAAAATGATGTGGACTAAAGCAAGTAGCATTTGAACCACAATGTACCCATTGACTAAATAAAGTAATAACACCAACAATCATTTTTAAAATGACAGATATTTGTATTTATTTATTTTTGTTGATTTTATAATTCAAAAAATTATAAAAGTTTCAAGAATGGACAAGGAAGGCTAGGATATATTTATTTCGGACTCTTTAAAGTTAATATACAGTCCCTCATCTCTGTTCTGGTTTAGTACTCAGCATAGTGTCTGGCAATTAGTGACTACCTAATAAATGTCTTTTGACTGACTCTTCAGTGTTTTGGTCATAAAGTTCAAAGGCACTGAATGTCTTGTCTCCTTGTCCTCTCTTTGTTCATGATCCATCAATCTTCACAACAAGGAATAACTCCCACCATTTCCCTTCTCTACTATTTCCCAGCTAGCAAATATTTTTGGGATAAGGTAAAAAGTTGCACCGATTGGAGTCTTTATAATCCCATGTTCAACAATTTCAACCAACATTTACTGCTATATGGTGATCCCTTTATTCATGCATACACTCCATTCTGGAATTGTTCTAGACTACTTCTCTCAAGTCCTAACACCAATTGTCTTCCTTTCCACTCTTTTCTTCTCCTTTCTCCCTTTATTTCAAAGTTTGAAGAGTTTTTCTTTACTTGTTCTTATTTCTTGTTCTCTCTTGTGTTGTTATATTTGCATGTAATCCTCTACTCCATCCTGTCAAAGAAATGACTTCTCTGCTGAAATTCTCTTCCTTCAAGACCCAGACTAGGTGGCATTTCCTCCATGGAATTTCAGATCCTTCCACTTAGGTTGGTAGGGTTTAGAGGTACAAAGCATGAAAGAAGTCTTCTTTCTAACCCAATTCATTTTACACATTCTTACAGATTAAATAACAGTAGTGACCCAAGTCCTGAGAGGTGATGTGTCTTCTCCAAAGACTCACATTTTTTTTAGTCTTCACTCCCCTTTATCATTTTGAAGCATTTAACATTTTTAACATTCCATACTCTTAGAAAGGCTATTTTCCCTTAACTTCTGGGTAACATTTCTGTCATATCTTACCTCTTCTCAATATTCTTTAGTAGTTCATTTGCAAGGGGTGGCTAGGTGGTTGGGGCGGCTAGGTGGCTCAGTGGATAGAGCACCGGCCTTGGAGTCAGGAGTACCTGGGTTCAAATCCAACCTCAGACACTTAATAATTACCTAGCTGTGTGGCCTTGGGCAAGCCACTTAACCCCATTGCCTTGAAAAATCTTAAAAAAAAATAGAAGTTCATTTGCTCTCTTACTATATTGATGGAAGTATGGGTCCCTCTAAGATGTGATCTAAACCCTCTTCTCTTCTTACATTCTCTCCCCTTTTGGGTCACTCTCACTTAAATAGGTTTAAATACCATCTCTGAATACATGATGTCTTTTCTCCTTACATAATACATTGCTTATATTATACATGTCTTACACCTTAATGGATGATGCATTCCTTGTTGGCCCATGACTTTTTAGCAATGGGATAGAGGAACAGGATGGTAAAGAGACTGCAAACCATGCCATCTTTAGAAAGAGATTCATTAAAGGAATATTCAACTGAGATTTAAGCTTATGCAAATAGCAAAAGGCTGTTTTTGTTTTTTGTTCTCAAAGAAGACTCAGGGGAAGTAAAGGCTACCTTTAAGCATTTGAAGGATTGTAATGGGTAAATAGAATATGATAGATAATTTTTAATAGATATTGTAGAATCATTGTTGGAAATTTTCCTTCAGGAAGTTCCATATTTTGCCTCGTGTAACTGGTTGCTCTTTTATGTTGCTATCTTCTAGTATCAATATATTTTATTTGTGCAGATTGACTGTTTCTCCCATAATGTTCTAATCTGTGGTCTTCACTGTGGTGTGGAAGTGACTCAGGTTATTGAAGGAGATACAGATGGAATGCAAACTTTGCTAAAGCCTACCAAACTGTAAAGGCTTCAAGTATAGGCTGGAAGAGTTGTAACTAGGGTAGGTAAATAGGGCTTTGTCCCACAATGTTGACTACACTCACGGTCTTTGAGTGCACAATAATGTATATCCTCTCTTATCTCCTGTTTTCCATCCCTTGATTTGTCTCCTCACTCCTTGTCATATGAGTGTCTTAGATTAGACATGCCACATATAGGGTATTGGATTCCATCTGAGTGCTCCCTAAATCAGATTAAAATATAACTGGGAAATATATAAAACAAAATAAATAAAAAATACAACAAAAACACAGAGTCAGTGTGCAGTCCATTGGGTCCTGTTTCTATTTGAATTCTACACCATTATCTTAGGGTCTCAACTGATTTGAAGCAGTGTCCCTTCTCTTTCTCAACTATTCATGGCAGCTTTCATGCTTGTCTTCAGTCTCAAATATTTTTTTTTAATCTAATAACTCAGGTGGAGCTAACTGACAGGATGTAATCATTTTCACTTTGAGTTCCCTCCACTGGTCATTGCAGTATCTTCACTTGGTACATTTTCTCCACATATGCACATCTGTACACCAGATTCTGACTTTCCAGACACCTTTGTGGGCCACAAACAGAGGTCAGAAAGTTTGGTGGGTGGGTGAATGAATGGTTCATTATTTGTTGCAAGTACACTAGAAGTTCATCAGTCACATAAAAGAGTAAAAAGAATAAAAATGAAGATCTTTTTGGAGACCTTTCTGATGTTCTGCACACACCTCATTCTCATCTCATAAAATGTTAATAGCATTGGCATTGGCCCTGACTTATCTTTTATGTATTTACAATCTTTACATCAATATAGCTGCCAAGAATTGCCCCAATTGGTTTGCAGCATCCACTGATACTATCTCTGGCTACTGGTTAAGTCCTTGGTTGGAAAATTAAAGGATCTGATTTCATTATCTTATTTCAATCATTTTCCATATAGATATAACTAGAGATAGAAGAAGTAGGTATAAATAGTAGAAGTCCAGTGTATGTCCAAAAGGCCAGGAAACCATTATTGCCCTCCCCCCCAAAGAAAAATAGTCACTCCATTTTGCTTTCTTCCCATCACTTCTTTAAAATTTACTTTTTCATTACTGTACTACTGGTGGGTGTTGCTGTTGATGGTAGAATTGGCTGGGTACAGCTCTGTCCTTTCCATCCTCCAGTCTGCAAAAGGGTAGCACTGAATCCTTCCTAGATGTTGATCTTCCCATTGTTGGTTTGGGTTTAATCTTTTTATCCATGGCTGCCCTCAATTCCCTGTCCCCATCTTCTTTAGAAATTTAATCAACCATATACATCTATAACAATTAGCTGACTTTTTTGCTGAATGAAAAGTTCACTCCCTACTACTTCATGGAATAATTTAGTGCAATCATCATAGATTGAAACCCCCAGTTAGGAAAATTCCTTTCATATTACAGAAGTTTTGTCTCTCTTCTTAATATAAAATTTAAGTTTCTGGCTAAAGTTTCTACCATTTTTTTTGTTTCATCATGAACTGAGAATGCAATATAGTTCAAGACAAGTCTTTGTAACGATGCTAGATGTGATGTGAAGCAAAATCATGATACAGCCAGTGCTCAGATGAAAGAACCAAGATAAAGTATGTGACGGTGTCTGTTACCAGACAGTTGAGTGGAGGAGAAATTGGGGAAGGAGCAAATGTTTAGGAATTCCCCTCATTCTTTGAAGAGATGTTTATAACCAGCAACTTCCAATAGTGTTCTTTGTTCTAAGATGGCAGCAAGGATTCAACAGCCTGTCTCAATCCCTCTTTCCTCTGTTACAGCTCAGTTTTTCTTCCTTCTTCTGCCTTCAACCATTGTCTCTTTGCTATGACTTTTCTCCAATACTTGTCAATATTTGGCTGGATTCCCTGGTAATTTATTTTTACAAGTTAAAGGTTTCTTGTGGATGTTTTTAATCATTTTCTGATTTTTTTGAGTTTTGATTTAAGTAATTGTAGAATCAAAAGACTTGTACTTAGATTCTAGCTCCCTAATAGATGACCTATTTAGCAATATGCTAAAAATAAGTCATTAAACTATCTACTGACCCAGATATCCTACCACTAGGTATATGCCCCAAGGAGGTCATAAGATAGTATATAAGATCTCATCTGTTCCTAATCTCACTATTTTTTGTGATAGCAAAGGACTGGAAACACAACAGGTCCCCATGGATTAGGGAGATGAACTGTGGTACATGAATATATTGGAATATTAAATTGCCTTAATTTACTATTAATATGTCATATTTAAAGAATTATGGGAAGACACAGAAATCTAGATGAGAAAAGGAAAAATAAACAAAACAAGAAAAACAATATATTCCATGAC
This sequence comes from Macrotis lagotis, assembly GCF_037893015.1. Classification (NCBI taxonomy): domain Eukaryota; kingdom Metazoa; phylum Chordata; class Mammalia; order Peramelemorphia; family Peramelidae; genus Macrotis; species Macrotis lagotis. The sequence continues at coordinate 250,837,083 of NC_133660.1, read as the reverse complement.
TGCTAGGATGTAACTGGAAAGATTGAACAACTAAAAGTTGATTCAGTGTAATTATTATGAGCAGGCTTGGCTCTGGGAGAAACTGATGAACAATTATTACACAGCACAAAGTCATAACATTAGAAGGGGCCTGAAAAACCTTAGAGTCCATACCCTTCATTTTACAGATTTCCTTCCCATTTTTGCATGTGTCTATGGGTGTGGAGACTTGCATATATTGTCAGTTATATCTCATGTGTTTGTTCTTTTTTTCCCTCTGTTTTATGTTCTTTGTTATAGGGGACCTAATTGCTTATTGCCTTAGATTTTACACCACTCCAATCTACCCTCCACAAAGCTGCCAAAATATTTTTTTAGTTTTTTCAAGGCAATGGGGTCAAGTGACTTGTCCAAAGGCAATTATTAAATGTCTGAGGTCACATTTGAACTTGGATCCTCCTGACACCAGGGCTGGTGCTCTGCCCAACACACCATCTAGCTGACCCCCAAAATGATTTTCTTAAAGTAAGAATCTGACTATGCCACTCCTTTACTCATAAAAATCATGGTTTCCAAGGAGTAAATATAAACTCTTTTTTTTTGGCATTTAAAGTCATTTATAATAATAGATCTCAATATCTCTCTATCTTGCCTTAAACTCATTACTTCCCTTCTTGTGCTGTTTCAGTTAAACTGACCTTCTTGCTGTTGTTTAAAAATGATGCTCTATTTCTCTTCTCTTTGCCTTGGTATTTTTCCTCATGTCGGGACTGTACCTCTTTCTCACTTTCATGTCTTAGAATCACTAATTTCTTTTAATACTTATCTCAAGCCTGGCTTTCTGCATGAAGCCTTTCTTGATCTCCTTATCTACTAGGGCTCTGCCTTCCAAAATCACTTTTTTTCTTAAGGACCTTTACATATGTACATATTATTTTTATATTCCCTGAATTCCAGTAGAGTATGTCACCTATTATTGTTGGGTTGTTTCCAACTCTTGGTGACTCAGTAGGCCACAGCACACCAACACAATCCATGTGGTTTTCTTGGGAAAGAAACGAGAGTGGTTTGTCATTTCCTTCTCCAGTGGTTAAGGCAAACAGAGGTTATGATACTTGCCCAGTATCACACAGCTAGTAAGTGTCTGAGGTCAGATTTGAACTCATGTCTTGCTGACTTTAGACCTGCGGATCTATAAATTCAATCACCAGCTGCCTCTGTCAGTTGCAACATGTTAGGCTCTTGTTGTAAATATTTGTTGATTGATTGAAGAGATTTCTGTCTGGGTAGGGGAGGGGGAAATGGTATATTTGTAAATGAAGATTATCAAAGGTAAATTTGAGCATGCTAAGATGTCAAGAATGAATGAATGAAAAATAGTTATTATGTACAAGATGTGATATCAATTGGCTGGATATGCAAATATACAAAAATAGGTGCCTGTTCTAGTGGAATACAATATATATTTCTTATCAACCATTCAATCAATCAGTCAATAAACACTTATTAAGTTCTTCTGTGCCAGACACTCTGCTATATGAATATGAATGGGAAATTCTAGAATTTATTTCTATTATCTGTTGAATAGAGGCTAGAGGAGATATAAAGGGGTACACAGAAGTAAAAGATGGAAATCCTTGGAATGTAGGGAAGGATCTGAAATTTCCTCAGCAAGGAGAACTTCTTGTATAGGAATTCCTTCTACTAATTCAGAGTTAGGAAAACCTGAATTCAAGTCCATCCTCAGATATTTACCAGCTGTGTCACCCTGGACAAGTAACTCAACACCGTTTGCCTCAGTTTCTTTATCTGTGAAATGATCTTGAGAAGGAAAGGGTAAACTCCACCTGGATCTCTGCCAAGAAAACCTTCAAAGGGGTCACAAAGAGTCAGACATGACTGAAAAAGGCTAAACAATGTCAGTGCAACTCCAGGAGCTCCCATTTCCAGAGGGGTCTAATCAGTTTTTCAACTTCCTGTGACCTGAAAGTTTTTGGTATAGATTAATTGAAGTCCTTATTCTGGAAGGGGAAAATATCAATGTCTATTTGCCTAAGGTATGTAGAAATAAAAGGATTTGCCTCTAATCACAGGGTTCAATGTTTGAGAACTAGTTTGAACCTAGGTATTTCTGATATAACATCCAATGCTATGATTGGATGGATCTGAATTCAAATCCTGCTCCTTGATATTAGATGTGCGACTTTGTGCAATGCCCTAAACCTCCCTGGATTTCCTTTTATTCGTTGGCAAAATGAAAGGGTTAGATTAGATGAATTCCAAACAAGCTCTTTGAGCTAACTCATGCCAAGCTTCATTCTCTTTGTCCATAGTCTCTACTGATTCATGTAACTGTAAATACTCTGAGTGGAAGAACTGCATTATTTAATCCTTTTTTTTGCAGGTTCACCTCTATTTTAAAGACTTTGTGTTGATTTTATAGCCCATTTCTTGATGAATCCCAGTGCTGCCATCTGCAAGTATTTGTGTACACATGAGCCTTAGCAAAAACCTTCTGCAAGAATGATCTGAAATATCCAGGAGCCTTTTAGGGAGGGTTATCTAGCTGTATGACTCTTAGAGCAGTTTTTTAAAAAAAATTCTTTCCCTTTGCTACTGGAAATAGAAATAGAGGTCTTGTCTCAGCCAAAGTTTCCTCAGTTTAGAGGTTAAACTCATTGCCCTCTAAATTCCATAATGTATGATCCAGGGGGACTTCCAGGCAAGTTAACTCCTTCTGCTGATGGAGACCAATGCCTCTAATATCACCTTACAAACCTGCAAAGAGCACAGAGAGGTCAAGTCATTTGCTCAAGGTCAGTCATCTGGACATATCAGAGGGCTTCCTGGCTTTGAAGATATAGTATCTATTCTCTTGAGTCACCTGCCTCTCCATTTACAGAAGAGAGAGTCCTAAATGAAGATTATTGAGGAGCTGGTTCATGGCCTATCCTCTCATCAGATTCTTCTCATTGATCAGAGAGGGAAGGATTTGTGGACAGTTTAAAAAATTCTGAATTCTTTTCTCAGTGAGCTTAACTCTGGGGATGAAATTGTTCCTTTCTCCGCACTCATTACGCAATGCAATGGCAGGGTGTGGTTTCTTCAACTTGAGTTTAGTCCATGGGCTTACTCAGATCCCTTAGCTTCAGTCCTGAGAATCAATTTATGCTTTTCTTTTGATTACAATTTAATCACTTAGTTCATTTAGTGAAGCCTTAGAAGGGTTAAGCCTCTTTATAAAATATATGAATAATTCATCAAATCAAAAATTCAGAGCTGGGAGAGACCTCAGAGGCCATATAGTCTAACTTTTTTTTTTTTTTTTTAACAAATGAGGAAAATGAAGCCAAGAGAATTTAAGTGACTTGTCCAAGGTCACATAGAAAAATACATTCCTGTATTATGATTTGAAACTGGGTAACTGCCATAATCCCAATCTTTCAAAGACTTGTGGACAAGTCACTGATTATTCTTTTTTTTTTTTTTTTTTAGGTTTTTGCAAGGCAAATGGGGTTAAGTGGCTTGCCCAAGGCCACACAGCTAGGTCATTATTAAGTGTCTGAGATCGGATTTGAACCCAGGTCCTCCTGACTCCAGAGCCAATGCTCTATCCACTGCGCCACCTAGCCGCCCATCACTGATTATTCTTTAAAGAGGTAATAAGAGATCTAAAGCTTAGGCGAATAATAGCAAGATTTTGCTTTCTTGGCAAATGTACTAGATTTACTACTACTTAGATGTAGTAGACTTTCATCCTTTCCTTTTCTTTTTCTATCTCACTCTCTTGCCAGTGTTATGCTGTGTCTGCTATTCTATCTTCCCTCTGTTTGTCCCATCTTATTCTCTCTTTGCTTCTTCCTCCTCGTCCCTCCATTCATGTTTCTTCTTTCCTCTTCTGAACTTCCTGCCTTTAATATGAACAAAGATTCCACTCTTTCCCCCCCTTCATCAGTGTCTGCAGATTGAACTCTGACATATTGGAGTGTTGGATTTGAAAATCAGTGGTCTTGAGTTCAAATCCCTACCTTGACACTCATTAGTAGTAGTAGAGTGAATGTTGGCAAGTCATTACCCTCCTTTACCATCCTAGACCTCATTTGCGAAATGGAGTGGGGGAAATGGACCAGAGACTCTAGCTACTTCTAAGTCTATGACCTTTATTTGGAGGCAAATGAAGTTGAGCAAGCTAGAGTGTGTTCAAATCATACTTTGGACCTTTCCTGCCCTTGTGATCTTGAATAAGTTATTTCCCTCGACTCCAGATTTCTCAGCTGTAAAGTGAGGGGGTTGGACTCAGTGGCTTCTGAGGCCCCTTTTAACTTTAAATCTACCATCTTATGATCCTTCCATGCCTTCTCATACTGGTCTAATCTTGCTGAAGTACAAAACTCTGTCCCCTTGAACATGGAGAGGCTGCCACCTTGTGGTCCTTTGGAGGTCTCTGAAGCCCTAGTTGAGGATTGACTGGGGACTCTCAGAGCAGACACAGCTGTTCCCCATTAGATGCCGTGTCAGACTCCAGGATCGGATCAAATCCTATCCCAGTGTTAAAGGAGAATTGGGATCTTATAAAGGCATTCTTTATGGATATGTAAAGAAAGGGTCATTTGAATTGGGGAGCAGGGCTCCTTTCCGGCAGCTTTCTTAGTTCACTCCATTTGAATGGTGTTAGTGTCTTACCAACTTAATAGATGTGGGGAATACTCATGTTGCCTCAGTTGGGCATGTGTTTTATGGGTTTTCCTCCTCTGGAAGCAGCTGGAGATTGAGTAGTCACACAGAAAGGGCTCTATGTCTTAGGCAAATCGGGATAGCCATTAGGAAATTTGATATCTTGCCCAAAAAAACCCAAATCCCTCTCTGGAGACTCCATTTGAACAGTGACCACAAACAAAAATCGAGCAAGTCTGTTTTCATCATTGGGCACAGTCACTCTTTCCTATTATCTTGTCTCTTGGTGGGAATTCACATGTGACTTTTTAGTTCCTTGAATAAACTCATGGTCTTAGAATTGGAGGAGATCTTGGGAAGTCATCAAGTCATCTACCTCCTCTATTGTTTTTTACATGAAGAAGTTTAATACACTGAGAGTTTAAATGACTTGCTCAAAATTGCACAGAGAGAATGCCCCATATCCAGAACGGAAAGAAACCTTTGAGATAATTTAGTCCAGAGGGTCTTAACCTTTTTTTGTTTTTTGTTTTGTAATTAAAAATTTTATTTATTTTGAGTTGTATAATTTTTCCCCTAATCTTACTTCCCTCCCCTCACCAGCCACAGAAGGCCATTTGTCAGTCTTTACATTGATTCCATGGTATACATTGATCCAAATTGAATGTGATGAGAGAGAAATCATATCCTTAAGGAAGAAACATAAAGTATAAGAGATAGAAAGATCAGACAATAAGATATCAGGGTTTTTTTTCCCCTAAATTGAAGGTAATAGTCTTTGGTCTTTGTTCAAACTCCACAGTTCTTTCTCTGGATACAGATGATATTCTCCATTGCAGAGAGCCCCAAATTGTCCCTGATTGTTGCACTGAAGGGATGAGCAAGTCCATTAAGGTTGATCATCACTCCCATGTTGCTGTTAGGGTACACAGTGATCTTCTGGTTCTGCTCATCTTGCTCAGTATCAGTTCATGCAAATCCCTCCAGGCTTCCCTGAATTCTCATCCCTCCTGGTTTCCAATAGAACAATAGTGATCCATGACATATACCACAGTTTGCTAAGCCATTCTCCAATTGAAGGACATTTATTTGATTTCCAATTCTTTGCCACCACAAACAGGGCTGTTATGAATATTTTTGTACAAGTGATGTTTTTACCCTTTTTCATCATCTCTTCAGGGTATAGACCCAGTAGTTTAACCAAATGCTATTTTTTTAAGGTTTTTGCAAGGCAGTAGGGTTAAGGGGCTTGCCCAAGGCCACAGATAGGTAATTATTAAGTGTCTGAGGCTGGATTTGAACTCAGGTGCTCCTGACTCTAGGGCCGGTGCTCCATCCACTGCGCCACCTAGGCGCCCTTTAACCTTTTTTTTTGTTAAGGGATCTAGGATACTCATTGCAACCTGGAAAAGCCTATGGACCCCTTCTCAGAAAAATGGTTTTCAAATGTATACAAAAATACATACAGGATTACAAGGAAACCAATTATGTTGAAAAACAGTTATCAAAATATTTAAAGAACAAATTCATGAGCCCTTCATTTTATAGATAAGAAAATAATTGTGAAGTGAGAGAGTGATTTTCTGAAGGACAGAAAGGAGGTTGAGCTGAAATTTGAACTCTGGCTTAGAACTCTTTCTATGGTACCACGTTGACTCCCGGCAGATCTGGGATTTGAACCCAGATCCTCTTATTCAAGATCTGTCATTCTCAAGTCCAAGAATGGGCCAGGGGGGAAAAAAACTTGAAAGCTCCAAAAAAATATGAACTAGAACTTGTAGGAGATAGACTTCCGGAGCTCCACAAACTATCATTAGCAGTTTGTAGTCATTCTTGACAGCTTCACAATTGCAGCTTCCAAAGTGACTTCCCTGCTTTGCCTTCTTCCCAATGTATTTTCTTGGAGGCTACTTCTCAAGAGCCTTCTTTCTTTTCTCAAAATAATACTCTAACAAAAAGTGACATGTATACTGTGGGAGGGAGGGCTCATTACTAGTAAGAGACAGCTGTTATTTATTAAATGGAGATTTTTGTAGAACTTAATTGTCATATTATATAAAACTATTTGAAAAGTGTAACAGAAAGGGCATCTCAGCAGACCAGATCCAAGAGAGCTAGCCTCTGAAGCAGCATTTGAAGTTAGGTCTTTTGGACTCTAAGGCCCAAATTCTAGCCATTGTCCAGCCTGACTGAATGACTCTTGAGCATGTGAACATCTGACTACAATGCACTTCTGAGGGCCCCTGGGAGAGGTGGGGGTTCCAGTGTACACCAGGAGCTATTCTTGTATTGATTGCTCATTTACACAATGACTGCTTTTGAGTCATGGATTTGGGGAGGGACGGACCTTCCCCTTCATTTTATAGATCAGGAAACTGAGTTCCAAAGGCTTTACTCAAGAAGATTTTACCTAAGGTATCATAGATAGTAAATGGAAGTGGTAGAATTTTAACTCAGGTCCTCTAACTCTAAATTTAGCACTCTTTGCATTGTTACATGCTGGCTTCCCAGAAGTGACAGGGTCTTGGTTCGAATTGAAATTCTAGACTCTTGCTCACCTAGGGTAGGACATCTGGGGCTTTGCTCTGCACTAAAATTTAGAGGCTGCAAACGCTTAACATATTCACTTCTTCAGCAGAGTAGAAGGAAGTAAAAGAATCATAAATTCTTTTTTTTTTAAGGTTTTTGCAAGGCAATGGGGTTAAGTGGCTTGCCCAAGGCCACACAGTTAGGTAATTATCAAGTGTCTGAGATCGGATTTGAATGCAGGTACTCCTGACTCCAGGGCCGGTGCTTTATCCACTGGGCCACCTAGCTGCCCCAAGAATCATAAATTCTGAGTGGGGATGCTGGTCTTTTTAAATCTTCTCCTTTGGGGAAATAATTTTGAAATGGTTGCTATACGCAAAACACTCCAGAATATTTGGAGACAGTTTTTTTTTTAGTAGCAAAGAATTGGAAATAAATAGATGTCAAATTATGGTAAATGAATATATGGAATATCATTGTGTAAGAAACTATGAATATTGTTTGTTTTCAAAAATGACCACTAACATCATAGGATGCTGTTTTATGCATGAATTGGATTTAAGTGAGGTAGAGTTGTACAGTTATCAGTCTCACTCTCTTTTATAGACATTGAAGACAAGTGGCAAAACAAAAGTCAAGACTACTTTTGCCTGTGATGAATTGGATGATCTTGGTGTCTTCAGTGTATGAATAAATTCTAAGCATTGCACAGGACCTGCTTCAGTCATTTCCAGGGTCCTGGATACAAATTATTTTCATTCAGCCATTCCACCAGAAGAATTCTCACCTGTGACTCAAAGAAACTGTAGTGGCCACAGTGGCCACACCCCAGTAAAATTATCTCAGCAGATGGACTAAACAAGAACAAGGATAAATTGCAGGCCTCAAACCCATAGGGGAGATGTCTACTCCAAGCAAGTGATGAATTCAAAGAAGCATGAGATGATATAGGTACCAATGCAAAATAAAGGAAGCAGGATCAGGAAAATAATGTGCAAAGTAAGTACAACAAGTGAATGGAAAGAACAGAAAAGTAATCAAAATGGAAAAAATGTGACATTATAATAACCAAACTTGACGCTGAAGAAGAAATATGAGAAGACTCTCATGAAAAAGTAGGGGCCTGTGTGTAATGCTACATGTAACAATACTTTTAAAATATTTTATGTAGTTTTATTGAACTTTTGATTTAAAATTCTTTATTATAAGGGATTGAATTGGAATTATAGAGAGGTACGGATTCACTTGGAATTCTACTCATGAGACTCAATTTTTAAATTATTAGTGATTGATTACTTTTGAAAAGCCACAAAACCTTAAAAGAAAGAAATTTTTTTTACCAGCTTTCTTTGTTCCTTCTGATCTTGGTTGCATTGGTTTTATTTGTGTAAAACCTTTTTCTTTCCCTCCATCCCATCTTCCCTCTATTTTTCTTTCTCCTTTCCTTTTCCCTCCTCATCAGTGTTTTGCTTTTGACTGCTGCCTGTCTCATTGTCTTTTCCCCTGTTTTCTCCTACTTCCCTGTAGGGTGGAATAAATTTCCAAATCTAATTCTTTGAGCTGAACCTGTTGAGAGTAAGATTTACTCAGTTTACACTTCCCCTTCTTTCCCTCTACTGTAATAGAGCCTTTGTGCCTCTTCATGTGGCTCTAATTATCTTCTAATTCCTCCATTTGCTTCTCCCAGTATAATCCTCTTTTTCTAGTCTTAATTGTTTTATATCTATCTTACACCCAGTCCCTTTGTCAAAGTATGCTACTTTCAACTTTCGTAATAGAAGTACAATTCTCAAGAGCTCTAAACATCATCGAGTCATAATTAGTCTATACTCTCTCATCCTCTGTGTACCCTTCCTTCAGCTGTCCCAAATAGAAATAGAAAGAGTAAAAGTAAATCATAACATCAAGATCAATTTATAACCACATCCACTGTTTAATTTCAACTATTCTGAGAGAAATAACAATTAAAGATAATATCTTATCATTAGTATTATTTACTAATATTTTTCCTTAGTCTTATTGACATATTATTTTTCTTTTCTGTTTACCTTTTTTATATATCTCTTCCATCTTGTATTTGAAGATCAAATTTTCTGTTTGGTTTTGGTATTTTTATCAGGTAAGTTTGAAAATCCTCTATTTTGTTGAAAGTTTATCTTTTCCCCTGAAAGAATATGCTGAATTTTGCAAGGTAGTTGATTCTTGGTTATAATCCAAGCTCTTTTGCCCTCTGAAATATCATATTCTAGACCATCTGATCCCTTTAATATTAAAGCTAGTAAGTCCTTTATAAGCCTGACTAAGGGTCCCTGGTATTTAAATTGCTTCTTTTTTGGCAGCTTACAGTGTTTTCTCTTTTAGTTGAGATCTCTGAAATTGGCTGCAATATTCCTTGGAGTATTTATTTTTGGAATCTCTTTGTCCTATTAGGGCAGATTTCCATGAAAATTTCTTGCATGATATTGTCCAGGCTCTTTTTTTTGATAATGGATTTCGGGTAGACAATAATCTCAAATTATCTCTCCTGAATCTATTTTCTAGATCAGTCATTTTTCCTTTTTCTTCTATTTTTTTCAGCTTTGTTTTGGCTTTGTTTGATGGAATCTTGGTGTTTCATAGAGTAACTAGTTTCCATTTGTCCAAATCTAAATTTTAGGTTTTATTGTCTTCAGTTAGCTTTTGTGTTTCCTTTTCCAGTTGATCAATTTTACTTTTTGATGAGTTATATTCCTTTCCCAGTTACCATTTTTACTTTTTTTTTTTTAGATTTTTGCAAGGCAAATGGGGTTAAGTGACTTGCCCAAGGCCACATAGCTAGGTAATTATTAAGTGTCTGAGACCGGATTTGAACCAGGTACTCCTGACTCCAAGGCCGGTGCTTTATCCACTACACCACCTAGCCGCCCCTCATTTTTACTTTTAAAACAGTTGATTTATTGTTCCATTTGATCAATTTTACTTTTAATGGTATTGTTTCTTCAGTCAATTTTTCATAATTCTCCTGCATGACTCTCATTTCTTTTTCCATTTTTCTTCTCTGGTTTTGAAAATCCTTTTCAAATCTCCCAAGAGATCATTTTGGATTTGAGATCAATTCAGAAACCTCTTTGAGGATTTACATGTTGGCATTTTGTCTCAACTTTCCTCTTCTGAGATGGTATTTTTATTGTCCCTATCAGAATAGTAACTTTTTTGTTCATTTTGATGGTGGAACTCTGTTCCTGGTACAAAGTGGGTATAGTCTGAAGCTTTTTCTTCTGGAACCCAGGGGTCTGATCCCTGGATTGCCATTTACCTGTGGCATTTCAGGTGCAAGTAGTTTATTCCTTGCATTAGGATAGCCCAAGCTAGTCCTTTCTATGCCCCAGCATTCCTGGGGCTCAAACTTTGTCTTCTGAGTCTGGTAGGAACCTCACTGATGGCCTTGTTGAGCTGTGATCTGAGCTGCACTATGGCTAAGAACCTCCTGTTGGCTTTCCAGCTCTCCCACCTACACTGGGCTACCTTCCCTTTTTATTCAGGTGAGAAAAGACTTTTACTGAAGTTCCTCCATATAGCTTGAGTTGAGAACTTGTTTCACTTTGTTTCTTGGTAGGTTCTGTTGGGTCTGTTTGTAGGCTTTATGTAAAGTTGTTTTGGGAAAAGCTCTATCCTAGCTTCAAGCCATAATCTTGGCTCCATCCCCCTAAATGTCTATCTTGCATAAATTTTTTTCAGAATCAGTTATTTAATTTTTACCAACACCTGATGAATGAGGGTGATATAAAAACAAAAGATATCAAAAATATTAAAATGAAAACTGAATGAAGTAGAAACAGATGATCAGCCTTGGTCCCAAAGAAGAATTTTCAGGAATCACCTTCCCCATTTTTTAAAAATAGATGGGAAGATTATGGTTATGGAACATTGTCTATGGGTTTTACTAAACAATTACTGGAGATGATGTAAAAACAAAAGATCAGTAAAAATGCATTTTAAGGGGTGGCTAGGTGACACAATGGATAGAGCACTGGCCCTGGAGTCAGGAGTACCTGAGTTCAAATGTGGCCTCAGACACTTAATAATGACCTAGCTTTGTGGCCTTGGGCAAGCCACTTAACCCCATTGCCTTGCAAAAAAAAACCACCTTAAAAATGCATTTTAAAAACAGGATTGAACTACAACATATACCATCATTTTGTACATATTTTCTTCCTCATTTGTCAAAAGAAAGGAATGGCCTAGATAATTTTGAAAATCCCTTGCAGCAGCTCATCTAAATTTGGCATGCAGATAGAGCACCAAACATTAGCAATTCTGGAGACTTGTTCAAAGAGACCATGGGAGCCATCAAGTACCACCTTATTAAAGTGAGGGAAATAAGTATGGGATGTCATTGGTAGCCAACTGCAATGAGTAGCTTAATTGGATACTGGTCCTGGCTTAAGATGTTTCCTATGTTTATAAGCATGACCACAACAAAGGGAAGTGACAAAATTAGAAATAACTTGTAAAAGAAACCTTCCTGGGCTTCATGACTTATTCTGTAATAAGTATCATTGAGATCCTTCTCGAGAGGTCATTGTTAGATTACTGCTTTGGCTGGCAGCCCCACTACAAAGCCACTGAACAGTTGCTTCTATTTTTCTTCTCCCCTCTCCCATCAACACTGGTCATCAGTAATGAAAGCCTGTATGACCTTAATAACAGTTGTGGAACCTACCAAATACACAACAAAAAAACGTGATATTTTTCCTAGGCAAAGCTGAAATTTGCAGTGGAAATCTGATGTGAATATTTTTTGTGAATATCTCATGTAAATAAATTTAAGAGATAATTCAATAGTTTCCTGGGTATATATTTTATAGCAGCTACTGTGCTGGGTGCTGAAGATAGAGAAATAAACCAATCTTTTACCTCAATGAGCTTATGTTTTACTGGGGGGGATGCTACACATATGGAAACAAATAAGATTATTTTAAGTATTACAAGAGAATTTAGGTAGGGTGAAAAAATGGAGAAAACAAATAAAAACACTCCAGAAAACACTCCAGAAAGCTGCCATTGAACACATTAAGAAAAATTGCTGGCAATCTGTAATCAAAACTGAAAGAGAAGAACACTTTAAAGCAATATCTATTCAATGGAAGTCTTAGTTATACTTTTAGAGATAGAAAATTAGCCATAATAGATTTGGAGGGTAATAATCATAACAGAAACATCAAACATCATGATGAATTTTTTTTTGTGGGACAATGGGATTAAATGATTTGCCCAAGGGCACATAGCTAGTAAGTATCATCAGACATGAGCTCAGATCCTCCTGACTCCAGGGCTGGTGCTCTATCCAACAACCTAACTGTCCTACATGATGAGTTTTTAACAAAAACCTGTACAATATTAATAAACAGAAGACCAGATGTCCCAGGACAATATTTGGACAATGCCTAGCACATTCTCTGCCATACATTTAATAAAGGTTTGGTTTTTTTTCCTCCATTCTGGGGATCATCTCTTCTGGTTGCTATTTCTGCAGCTCTGGCCAGCATTTCAGAATTCCCATTGCCCTTTCCCTCCATAGTACTCTCCTATCTGTGCTTTTTTTCATTAGAAAGAAAACTCCTTGAGGGCAGGACTTGTCCTGAAGTTAAGAGGAAAGAGTTTATTTGTATTTGTTACTCTTGTTTTTATATATAGTATCTGGTGCACAGTGAACTTAAAAGTGCCTTATTTGTCTCTCACTATCCATCCTACACACTATTATATCTGTACACTACATATCCACTTTGTTTGAGGAAACTACTAGATTCTGGGTATATAAGTAAAAAGAGTAAAACAATCCCTATCTGCAAAAAGCTCACATTTTTATTGGGGGAAACGTTGTGCATGCATACATGTAAACATACAAACCTACATTCATACTCATAAACATAGATGACCAATATGAATTTAATTGTGAGAAATATGCACCAAAAAGTTAAATATAAAGTAGCTGGGGACAGACATATCTAGGAATTGGTTTGATCAGGAATGACTTCATGCAAAAGTTTGTGTTTTTGATGCATCTAAAAAGATGCATCTTGGGAGGCAGAATTGGAGGGAGTGCATTTTAAGCATATGGGATGGGCAAAGAGATGGTGATGGAGGATCATATATGAGGAACAGAGAAAAGGACAATTTGGGTATACTGTGAAAGGGAAGTAATGTCCAGATAAGCTACAATGAGTGATAAAATCTAGATTGCATGGGACTTTTAAAGCTAGGTAGATGAGTTTCTATTTATACCTAGGAAGCTATTGGAGTTTTATGATTGAATAAATAAAGAACAGGGTTAGAGATCAAACTTGTCTCCTAATTTTAAGTCTAGTTCTCTCTGTACTTTATCACATAGCCTCTGTTCAAATATATGTAAACACAGGTATAAAAAGAAGTATTTTGTTGACTGGAGGTTGGTGTGAATGTGGGTTTATGCATGTCCATAGCAAATATTTGCTCTTCTGTCTGGATGAAAGACTGGTTCCTTATGCGTTCGGAATTTTCCAGAAAAAAAGGGGAATACTCTATAACGAAAATTTTCTAAAATACCTAGTTGAGGTCTCCATGAATATCTGGATAAATCTGATACTTGAAGACTTCATCTGAATTTTATAGATCACTGAAGAAAGTGATTTGGGGCGGGAGTATTCCAGAGAAATGTCTCAATTTTTCATGCAGTGCGCCTGTAGCAATGTCCCTTTGAGATTTATTTATTTGTTTGTTTGTTTGTTTGTTTGTTATTTATTAAGAGATTTGGGGGGGAAGGGCAAGAGGGAGGGAGAGAGTTTGAAACTCAGACTTAAAAAAATGATGGTTTAAAATTTTTACATATAATTAGGAAATTTTTGAACAAAATAAATAAAAATATATTAAAAATAGGAAATGGATAAAAAATTGACTGATACATTCATCTTGGCTCCTTTTTAAAGTGATGTGGCTGCCTTTGGAGGGAGATAAAAACCTCAAATCCTGGTTCTTCCCAAATAATTCAAATTTCCAGAGGAATCACAGATGAGCATTCCAAAATATTTTTACAATTGATTTATTCAAGTTGTCTGTAATAGCATTTACAGCATGGTACAGGGGATACAGTATTAGAGTAACCAGGCTCAAATTCCACTCTTCCTTTTACTGAATTTGTAAACATGATCAATTCACTTAAATTCCTGGGTATTTGCTTTCTCCTTTATAAGATGGCAAAGTGGGACTAATTGCTCTTTAAGGTCTTCTCTTTGGAGGAAAATGTAAAGGAACTTTGAGTGCTGGTTATTATCCCCTAAAATTTGGGAGGCACAGCCATGAGATCTCAAACTAATGATAGTAGAAAAGATATCCTTCTCTGGAAATATTCTCAGAAACACTGAGGATGATATAACAGTCCTGATTCTGAGAAAATGGAATCAGAACCTATACACAGATACGCAAAGAACAAATAAATAAGCAATCTGTCATTATGGGCAATCTTGAGGAGAAAAGCATTGGCGGCTGGAAGATTAGGAAGGGCTTCCTGAAGCAGGTCACTGGATTGAGTCTTTTTAAAATTATATAAATATTTTATTTGTTTTCTAATTATACAAACAATTGGTAGTTTCTACCAATCATTTTTTTGCAAGATTTTGAATTTTACACTTTTTTTCTCTCTTCCTCTCTTCCCAACCCTCCTCCCCCTCACAAAAGGCAATCTGATAGAGTTTTTGCTTTTGTTTCTGTGATATACATAGATCAAAATTGAATTCGTTGAGATAAGAAACAGATCTATAAGGAATAAAGAAAACATTAGAGATAGCAACATTATGTAATCCACATGACAACTTTTTAAAAATTGAAGATAATAATCTTTGGTTTTCTTTCCTTCTCTAGATACAGATAATATTCTCCATCATGGTTCCCATTGGGTTGAGTCTTTAAGGAAACCAAGATAAAGTTGAGGAGAATTTTCTAGCCATGGGTGTCAGCCAATGCAAAAGCTCCAAAAAGGGAGATAAAAGCGTGAATGAAGAAAAACAAATAAGCCAGCTATGGCAGAATCATAGAGTGTGGAAGGGAAATGTGACTTGAAAGGAGAATGCATCTTTGAGAAGGAGGTAAGTAATGGTATCAAATATCACACAGAAGCTAAAGAGGATGAGAGCAGGGAAAAGATCATTTAAATTTGTCACTTAATATATCATTGGTAATTTTGAAGAAAATAAATTCAGTTGAATAATGAGGTTGAAAGCCAAAGAGAGAAGTTTGAAGGTAGTAGGAGGATAAGAAATGGAGATAATGTATGTAAATAGATTTTTCCAAAGAGTTTATTTTAGAAGGGGAAGAGAAATATAGAATGATAAATAGTGGGAATATAAGGACTGTTTTTTTAAGAATGGGAAAGACTTTGACAGGTTTGAAGATAGGAAGGAAGGAATTGGCAACTAGAGAGAGGGTGAAGATTAGAGAGAAGAAAGGATTGTGGGATAATCTATTGGAGATGGAAAGAGAGAGGGTGATTCCGATCTCTCAATATATCCTCGGTTCTGGGGAAGTTAGGTAGTCTAGTAGTTAGAGTACTGACCTTGGAGTCAGGAGGACTTGAGTTCAAATTTGACCTCAATCACTTAGTTACCTAGTTGTGTCACCTTGGGCAAGTCATTTTAAAACCCCATTTCCTTGCAAATATATCTATATCCTCAGTTCCTCAGTTTCTTCCTCTATAAAATGGGAATAACAAGTTTAGCTATCAGTGGTTATAATGTGGAAAGGGTAAATTATAAAGTGCTGTATCAAAATAAACTATCAAGAAATTATGTAATTGGCTGCTGAAAAAGACTTTAGGGCAACCTTTATATAGGTTATGAAAGTATCATTTGCAAGGTGTTAATTTTATCTTCAATAACAATTGTGGTGAGTCCATCTTTCCTGCTTCTTTAATTTTATATGGTTTAGAATAGGAAAGAATAAGGGTTTTCATGTCTCACCCTAGATGATGATGGTGGTGGTGGTGAACAAATAAAGCTTAGAAAAGAGGTTAAGGAAGAAGAAAGAAGAGCAGTAAGGAATGAAAACAGTATCTTTTAGTGAGATAAACCATTCTTTTCACTTCTGCTCTCTCTTTTTTCCCCAAAAGATGAAGCAAAAAGAAAATTACCTTGGTCTCCAGAAACAGGATCAAGGTAGCCAGTCCAGAAGCAGCAATAGGAAAGTAGAAGGAACAAAGAATGCAATCTCAGTCACCTTTAGGTACTGCTACAATTCTTCTCCTATACTTCATTATGACATGATTTTTTGGAAGTCTATAAAGGATGACATAAATGAAATATAGAGGCTGCAAGTGCAGGACCAGTGAGAGGCTTGATATCTATTGGATGATCAGTTTAACTATGTACAGAACAACTTGATGATGGACGTTTGTCCGGGGTCTTCTTCCCCGGACTCCCGAGTGAGCTCCTCAGTGGGCACTGCTTCAGGCGTCCCTGGTATTTCCCTCCCCCGGGGATCAGCGAGGAGGGACTCAGGCAGACACGTCTTCAGGAGGCATATGTTTTATTAGGTGCAGAGGGATCCCCCGAATAGCTCAGGGCGCTGGTTAATATAGGGAGTTATTTCCGGGCTGCCACCCCAATCCGCCCCGAGGGCAGAACCTACCACCCGATTGGAGCAATGGACACAGGCCAACCAGGCGAAGCCACTGCTCCCCTTAAGGAGCCGTGTCTTCTCTGGGTTGGTCTGACCTCACTCCCGGGGAGGTCCTATCCACCCAGGCGGTCAGGGCCGACCCCCGACAACTCCCCCTTTTTGTTTGACATGAGTATGTCTGCCTTGAGTTGCTCAAGGGCCCAACGCCCCATTTTTATAAACAGAGAAAAAAGAAGGGGAAACAGGCAACATAGCAATAAGGCCATTAAACACCATGCACCAAGAATCAACAAATAATGCATCCAATGATTAAGGTCTATCTTATTTATCCAATCAGGGAATAGACCGTGATCATCCTCCATATCTTTCTTATACTGATCTGTGATATTCCTTATGGTATTGATTATTTTGTCTAACTCATCTAGATAGATAGGTAGGACAGTCACTGCTTGTGTGGTGAAGACATTACACCAATAGTCTGTCCTCTGTCCTTCGGGGCACACCCAATATAAGTCATAAAACAGTTCAGCCCAAAGGTTCCAGATGGTGTTGTTCACTTTGGCAGGGGCAGTGTTGTCCGTAGAATGAATGATGACATCGAAGGCTGCTGCGGCTTTCCAAAGGTGCGTCTGTGGTCTGGTACTGTTGTCTTTCATCACATGCAGGACCGGAGCAGCAAAATAGGGGCCTGGGCCGCCATCCAGGAAATACACTTGAGTGCCGTTCATGTTGGGACCGTAGACTGGAACTCCTGTAGAACAAACCTGTACGGCTTCAAACATAGTTGGTGAAGGAGAGCATGGTGGTAGAGGGGAATGGGGTATTTCTTGGTTAGGGGACATTCCTGCAGCCACTCTAATTCTGTCCGTAAAATTACAAGGGCCATCAGTTTTAATACTTTCCCAAGAGGGTTTAGTGGTATTGCATCCGCCTCCCAGAATCCAATGCCACGTTTTATTGAACTCGCTCAAAGCCATTCTCCCTATAAAACTGTTATTGGGCAGAGGGAGTGACGAGACATAGTGTATATCTCCTTTGGTCTTATCAACTGGTGTCAGATAGGCCACAGGCATAAGATGTTGGATCATAGAAAAATGCAAGAAGTCACCATGCCCAAGATTGCTATCTGGTCCATGAGGGGTTTCTTTAAGTGTTCCATTTACCACCTGAGCACAGAGGGGGTGAGAGCCTGTAGTAAGGCATATCGGAAGATGCAAAGAAGTCAAAGTTACAGGGCTATTCAGATCATGTTTCTTTTCAGGAGGAGCCCCTTTAAGTCCTCCTAGCACTAGGTAGGCAGAGCCTGCTAACTGTAATTCCATTGGATCTCCTATCCATGTGGCTGGAACAACCGTAGGAAACCCTGGTATTACTGTCCAATAAGTAAAATGAGTGGCCTCAGTAAGATTTTTCCAATGAAGGGGAATGGATCGGGAGTCAATGGGTTTTAATCTGCTTAATATTCCTAGTATACTTAGCCATTTATGTGCCATCTATGCTTTCTGCGTCCTGTTGAGGCGCTTCCGTCTGCTTTTTTGGTGGTTTCTCTTTATCTTCTGTACAGGTCCTGGTCCACCTGGTGGGCACCCAGCGTGTCCCTTCACCTGTGTGGAGACTCAAGAATCCCTTTCCCCATACCATCACCTGGGCGGGACCATGCCACTGTCCTTCCTCATCTCTCCACCATACTGTTGTGGGTTTATTTTTTGTTAGGTTTTTTGTCTGTGTGTGTGTTTCTTGTGTTAGTGGAGTTTGTGGAGGTAGTATTTGTTTCATAGCAGGGGTAATGCCCTGATCATCACCAATCAAATAATTCCTGGTGAAGACCGCAGTTGCTACCTGAACTGCAGTGAGTCTACCACGCACTCCCCCTTTTTGTTTAATGAGAGTGCGCTTCAAGGACTGATTGGCATGCTCCACAATGGCTTGACCGGTGGGATTGTAAGGGATACCGGTAACATGAGTGACACCGAATTGGTGGCAGAAGCGAGCAAAAGCAGAGGAGGTATAGGCCAGGCTGTTGTCGGTTTTTAACAACCGAGGTATCCCGTGGGTGGCAAAGCAGTGAAGACAATGAGCTATCACATGGCGTACAGCCTCACCAGGCTGCAAAGTGGCCATAATAAAGTTAGAAAAAGTGTCCACAGTGACATGAATCAAGCTGGCCTGAAAGTGGGTGACATCCATCTGCCAAATGTCATTAGGGGCCAGGCCCCGGGGGTTGATGGCATGTACAAGCGGGGCAGGGCGAAAAGGGACACAATGCCTGCATTGTCGGACAATGCGACGTGCCTCTTCCTTAGGAAGACCATAAAGCCGTGCAAGTGTTTTTGCTGGGAGATGAAATGTGTCATGAACAATAGAAGGATCTGCATACATGACTATCTCACTTTTGATATCAGGGTCAAGGAGAGCCGAGTCAGCTATGGCATTCCCTGAGTATATTGGGCCAGAAGTGGACACATGAGATCTGACATGTAAGACATAGAGGGGGTCAGAGCGGTGTAGGAGAGATCGTTGTGCTTGGTGTAAGAGATCTATGACTGCAGAATTGGACAAAGAAAGATCTGCTAGAGCTAGCTGTTGCAATAAAACAAAGCAGTAATAGCTATCAGTGATTAAGTTAAAAGGCTCATAAGCACACAGTTCTAAGGCTATCACAATGGCCTGCAATTCATTCTTTTGGGCTGAGGCATATGGAGTTTGTAACACCTTCAATATCTTCTTGTCTGGAATATAAATAGATGCTCTATGGTGTTTGGTAGCATCGGTAAAAACATTGACTCCCTGTACTGGTTGAGGAACTACTGGGTTGGAGGGATACTTCAAAGGGAGTTGCAACCATCCTCGTAATGAGGGAGGTGGATGACCCTGAGAAGTGGGGTAAGTAGACAATAACATGGCCCACTCCTCTGAGTTCTGTGCTAAATGAGTAAGTATTGCAGGATCTTCCTGGAGCAGTAACATAGGAATGGTGCCAAAAATAGTGATCGCAGCTTCTGCTGCTTTCAAAAGGAGTTGTGCATCCACTTCAAACTTGGAGGGTATAGACTTCATGGATTTAGATGAATGTACCCATTGTAAAGGACCTGTAACTTGGAACACTACTCCGGCCTTACCCAATGAAGGATGACACACCAAAGTTACATAAACCAGAGCGGTTGGATCTAATCGGGCAACAGTTGATGTGGATGCCAAGTCCTGTATCTGGGTAACAGCTTCCTTGGCTGCAGGGGTCCATGTACGGGGCGAGTTCAAATCAGATGAGCCTTTTAAGATATCATACAATGGATACATCATATCATTGGAAATAGGAACCACATTCCTCAGCCATTGGATTGAACCAATTAATTTCTGAAAGTCATTTAATGTAGAAACTTGAGCTGTATCAATCTTAGGAGATTTCTTCACTAAATCCTTGTATACCTGATGTCCTAAATATGTGTAGGGAGGTAGCAGGTTCTTGATAATTTACAGCAGGTACACTAAAGGCGAAGTGCTGTCTATCTACAGGGTTAAGGGGTATACTATAAAAACAATCCTTTATATCTATAACAGTTATGGGCCAAGCCTTTGGAATGGCAACTGGAGAAGGTAACCCAGGCTGGGTGGTACCCATAGGTTGTAAGGTGGCATTAACCTTTCTTAGATCTACTAACATTCTCCACTTCCCACTTTTCTTTTTGATTACAAAAACTGGGGAATTCCATGGGCTGGTGGATGGCTCTACTTGTCCAGCCGATAAAAGTCTTTGTACTATGTTAGCAAGGGCCTGTAATTTGTCTTTGGTGAGGGGCCACTGATCTACCCAAACCGGTTTGTCAGATCGCCACGTCAGCGGTATGGGTTGCGGCCCTCCAGTGACCCCTAGTGGTTTAAAGCTGTGTCTGTAGTTAGGGACAAGCCCAAGGTTTGCAAAACATCCCTCCCCCATAGGGACATAGGAATAGGAAGTACCAAAGGGCGGAAGATCCCTGCCACATCATCACTTTTCCATTTTAGAAATCTTAGGGACCTTTTCGCCAAAGTACCTCCTGAAACTCCCGTGATGTCTTGGGGAGTTTTTGAAAGTTCCCAACAGGGCTGCCAATCTTTTGTGGATATGACCGAGACATCAGCACCTGTATCAATTAAACCTACAATCTCTCTTCCCTCCACTATAAGTGGTAAAGTGGGACGGTGGGCTGATATAGCCTGTGTCCATGCCACAAATGTGTCCTCATGGGTACGCTCTCTCCAATCCTTATCTATCCAGGGGAGGGAAATAGCAAGAGCAACAGGCTCACCGCCTTTTAGCTCTATTGGGTAATGATGGGGATTTGTAACAGTTATAGAAGTCTGGCCTGGGCTTAGGAGCTGTGTGTGGACAATGACTTGGGGAGCGAGAGCAGTTCCAATCACTAAGCGGTGGAAGTCCCTAGGGGAGGCTTTAACAGTAGTCGTAGTCCATGGGCTCAATTCTGTGCTCTCTGAGAGGGGAATAGTAACCGAGGGATTTAATAGGTCAGCCCTGGGGTCAGGCCCTCGGCTTCCCGACCCCTCTTCCCGTTTCCCTGCGGCCCATCATTGCTATACTTCTGGTTTTTGTTTTTCTGCCTACAATACTTTGCTATATGACCAGGTTTACCACAGACAAAGCACTTCATTGCACTCTTCTGGGAATTACGGCACTCAGCTTGAAAGTGACCGGTCTTTCCACATCGGAAACAGTTTCCTTTACCCTTTGATCTAGGCACTAAGTTTGTGGTTTGTAAAGCATTAGCGAGGAGATTAATAGAGGTTTGGAGAGGGTCTGGGGGAGGTTCCTCATCTAGGGCCTTATCAATTATCTCCTCTAAGGAGGGGTCAGCAGGCAGAGTAGCTAGCAAGCCTTTTGAATGAGTTAGTCCTCCCTTTATTAACTGAATGATTAATGGTTGTGCTGCATTCCCTGTCCCGAATTTCCCTTTCACGGTGGTCTGCACTCTGCTGATAAAATCTACAGCAGACTCCCTATTTCTTTAAGGGTATTTGGGGGGTGGTTCCCTTAGGTCGTCAAGCCCCTCATCTGGGGGCGGGGGCCATTCAGGTTCCCCTAGTAACGAGGGCCCTGTTTGTGTTTCTCCGGGCACGGCTCCCAGTGGAGGCTGCGGGTCAAGAGCCGCAGCCACCACGGAGTAAATCACAAAGTCCGTGTCCGATAGAAAGCCAGGTTTTTCTGTGTTATAAGAGGCCATTTGAGTTCCTACCACTCTCCATTTCTGAGGGTCAATGCCGGTGTGGGAGACCCAAGGGGAGACAACCAATATTTTTTCCACCCAATCCTTACATTCTTTTATGCGGACTCTTATGCCATGAGTCTTTACTAGTGCATGTACTTGACATGCTAATACTCCTGAATCCTCTGGCTGTAAATGCTTAGACATTCCTTTGCCCATGTTTACTCCCTCTAGGTGTCCCGTGGACCTAGGGTGTCTGCCTCTTCTGTTTTTACTTAAACAGGCTTACCTCACTCGGCGGGGTCTTCGGGTGTCCCTGTTCGGGGGCCAGTTCTGTCCGGGGTCTTCTTCCCCGGACTCCCGAGTGAGCTCCTCAGTGGGCACTGCTTCAGGCGTCCCTGGTATTTCCCTCCCCCGGGGATCAGCGAGGAGGGACTCAGGCAGACACGTCTTCAGGAGGCATATGTTTTATTAGGTGCAGAGGGATCCCCCGAATAGCTCAGGGCGCTGGTTAATATAGGGAGTTATTTCCGGGCTGCCACCCCAATCCGCCCCGAGGGCAGAACCTACCACCCGATTGGAGCAATGGACACAGGCCAACCAGGCGAAGCCACTGCTCCCCTTAAGGAGCCGTGTCTTCTCTGGGTTGGTCTGACCTCACTCCCGGGGAGGTCCTATCCACCCAGGCGGTCAGGGCCGACCCCCGACAGACGTTGTACAGGCAACTGGTGACAGGAAATGTTCTATTAAGAGAGGGAAAAATTGAACTCTATTTTAGCAATGGGAATCTCAATATTCATGAAATTATTTCTTTTTTGTTTTTTAAAGTAGATTATTTTAATCACTGGGATAATTTGATAGATATAGCCTATGTCATAATGTAATTTTTTAGTGTCTGTTGTCTTCAATTTAGAGAAAATTGTCCCTTAACTACATAAAAATACACACTTATAAATACACAAAATACCTAAATGTTCCATGATTGGAAGTCTAGTTAAGCCTTCAAACATCTAATCCTAATGATTCTCCCTTTTCACTTGGTTTCTTTGTTGGAGAAAAAGTGATGTTGATGCCCTATATAAAGGAAGGGCAAAGACTTTAGCTCTTCAATTAACTTATCATCTTATTTATAAAAGATTCTGGATAATTTGCATATTGCAGACTAGTAACTAGGAGTACAACAGGAGGTAAAAATGTATATATTTGTCCCAGTTCAAATAGCAGACTAAGTTCCATGAGTATGAATTGAACTAAAACAAAAGCATTCAAAAGACAGAATAATCTCAAGTATAGAATTTTTACTGATTGGTTGCAAATGTGATTCTCATTCATAAAGAAGATAAAATAGCCCTGAAGATAGTAGCATAAAGATGCTGATATTTCTTTCACGGGTTGGGGGGATGGAACAGTCTCAATTCAGTGATGGATAACCAGCAAATGGTAGCAGAGCACAGCTCAGTTGAAAACCCAGATATAGAACAGTTTATTATGAGACCAGAAGATGGCAATAGAGTAGAGAAAACAGCCCAGGACTGGTTAGGACAAGAGGGTGGTTTCTTTTTAGTTTGTTTTTATTTTGCTTTGTATCCCCAGCACCTACAATGTATTAGACATCTGACAAATTCATGTTGTTGAAAGTAATCTGCGATATTGTAAAGGGAAAGAGTGACAGTGTATCATAGACCGAGGGAATTCATCTGAAACATATCTCTGGGAGGGTTTTAAATTTGGCTACACACACCACAATGGGTGATGCCATTGATAGAACCTGAAGCTGGAGTCAGAAAGTCTCTTCTTCACGAGTCCAAATCCAACCTCAGAGACTTACTAGTTGTGAGATCCTGGGCAAGTCTATTAACCCTCTTTGCCTCAGTTTCCTCATCTATAAAATGATCTGGAAAAGGAAATTGCCAACCACTCTATTATGCCTGCTAAAGAAAGTCCCAAATGGGGTCTCAAAAAATCAGATGTGATACAATGGTACCAACAATATGCCCAGATTAAGCATATTCTCTGATCATTTGTTGTCACACAGACTGTAAATGGTTTGAATTCAATCTCTGTTAACAAAAAAAAGCTCCAAATGGATCCTAATATCTTGTGGTCCGTCATTCCGCATCAAACTTTCTTTTCTTGCTCTGAGATCAATTATAGAGGGGAGACAAATAAAGGGTTAAGGGTTCAGGTTATCATGTGTTAGATTATGAAGAACAGGAGCAATTTGATGGAAGCCTTCTCTGGCACTCAAATCCTAGGAAGTCCCTGAAAATTTTCAATGTAGAGTATAAAAATGGAGAGGCTTTAAGGAACCATGGAATTTTCATTAAATTGAGGTCAGATAAATGGAGACCCTTTTCTCTAATGGCAATGAGGCAGAATTTCATTACAAAAGGAAGAACTGAGGAAGAGATAGTGACATTATCAGGGTTTATTCTTTGGCTCTTGGTGATTTACTATAAGATCAGTTCTTTTGGTACCTAGTTTTTGTATTATTGAAAAATAATCTCACGGAGGAGCAGATAAACTGATGCTAATGAAAAGTACTACAAAAATGGGCCAGTTGAGCCTGATGATATCAAGTTGTGTCTGTTGCTCCATCCCCCTTGAGACTCACAAAAGTTCTGGGATATTAGCCTGGTAGACAAGACTCTGCCTATTTGAGAGGTGAGGAAATAGCCATGAAGAGACTAAATGATAATTGTTGACATTTCTAGATTGTTTTAGGTTTTAAAAAAACAAGTTTCATAAATTACATCTTTGATGCTTATCATTCTGGGAGGTTTAAAAATGACATTATCTCCTATTTTTTTTAGAGATGAGGGGAAAAAGCTAGTGAGAGTTGATTTACCTTTGATTACATAGCCGATAAGTATCAGAAGTGGGATTTGAACTTCGATCTCTTCAGTTCAGTGCTCTTTTCGCTGCACATTCCATGTCTAAAGTCCTAGATGTGTAAATGGAGGTCCCTAATTCATCCATTGAGTCAGCTATACTTTCCATACTTTGCATATTTCTGAGGCTCAACAATTTTCAATACAGTTCAGCAAATTCTTAGTAAAGGCCTACTATGTGCAAGCCATTCTTGGATACTGGAAAACATACATTTAAATACTACTTACACACCCCCGACTGTGTGTGACCCTTCACTTACCTTCTAATTACTTCCAGACAACTCTTTAAGCCCGGAAATGATTAAACAATTGCTGATCTGCTTTGCTTTGAGGTGTTTCCATACTTGGAGCTCCCTATGTGGAAGAAGTCAAGTCTGAAGAAAGATAAATGTTGATGAACTCTTTAAGCACTGGACCTGGAATCAGGAAGACCTGAATTCAAATGCAACCTCAGACTCTTATTGTGACTCTGAGCTAGTCATTCAATTCTGTTTGTCTCAGTTTCCTCCATATGTAAAATGAGCTAGAGGAAATAAAAAACTATTCCAGTATCTTTGCCAAATAGATCTCATATGGGGTCTTCAAGAAGGGTGGGACATGACTCAAATGACTGAATGACAAGAAAAAGAGAATATGTCTTTGAGAGACTTGACTTAACTCCATGCTGATGACTGAGTGAAACTAGAGCTTCCACCCAGGCCAATAAA
The DNA here is from genome assembly GCF_037893015.1 of Macrotis lagotis. Lineage (NCBI taxonomy): Eukaryota > Metazoa > Chordata > Mammalia > Peramelemorphia > Peramelidae > Macrotis > Macrotis lagotis. The sequence goes on along the minus strand of NC_133660.1, from coordinate 250,811,478 downwards.
CCATAAATAATCCACTTCCTTTCCTCCCCCAATTCAGAGAGTTTTAATCGGGATGTGTCTATTACCTGATTGCCCTCGTTAATCTTGGAAGAATAAGGTGAATGTTATCCAAATTCTGTAAATACAAATTGGGACTTATGGACAAATCACTTAATTTCCTTAGCCTCTGTTTTCTCATTTGTAAAATAGAGGTAGACTAGTCTCAGAATCGCCTTCCAGTTAGAAAAATCTATTATCCTATAATTCAATGATTTCCAATTGGCTCCTTCAACATGTGTATGCATGCCTGTGTGTTTGTGTGTTTGTGGGTGCCTGAATTTGCATACGGAAAGGACTCAGTTTGAAGGGAAACTAGGTGGTGCAGTAGATAGAGCGCTGGAGTCAGAAGGATCTGAGTTCTAATCCAGCTCAGATACTTGACACTTACCAGCTGTGTGATCTTGGACAAGGCACTTCACCTTGATTGCCTCGCATCTAGGACCATCTCCAGGTGTCCTGATTCATATCTGACCCCTGGACCCAGATGACTCTGGAGGAGAAAGTGAGGCTAGTGACTTAGCACAGGCCCCCCACCACTGAAAAATCCAATTCATGTACTTGACATGGCATCACCTCCCTGATGTCAAGGTCTGCTTCAAGAATGAAGGATAAATATCACTTAGTTTGAGATAATGAATCAGGCATATCATTCTGGTGGATACATATAATAGTGTTGGGTTATCTCTGTGTATCTATTACCACTTTAACTAAATGGAGAAGAGGGGGTCATGCCTTTGACTTATACTACTCTAGAGAAGAAAGCACCAGACACTTGTAATAATGAAATGTACCTATGCTTTGTGTGTGTGTGTGTGTGTGTGTGGACTTAAAGAATTATAATAAGAAAATTTCTCTCTCTCCTTTCAATCTCACACATGAAGAATAAAATCTGGAAAGGTATTTTCCATGCAATGAAACCCCTTCCTCCCTTCTCTATTCTACTTCTTCCCAACCTGCCCCTGCCATGTAAGGAAATAATGATACAGGGGAAAGAGCATTGAATTTGGAACTGGGTTTGGGAGTCAGAGGGGACAGTTAGGTGGCAAAGTATATAAAGAGCCAGGCCTGAAGTCAACAAGACCCAAGTTAAAATTTTACCTCAGACACCTAGTAGTTGTGCTACCTTGAGCAAATCATTTAGCCTCTGATTGCCTTAGTTTTCTTAACTATAAAATGGGCAGCTAGGTGGTACAGTGCCTTGGAGTCAGGAAGACTGGAGTTCAAATGTGGCCTCAGACACTTAACACTTAACAGCTGTGTGACCTTGGACAAGTCACTAACGTTTTTTGCCTCACATTCAGGGCTATCTCCAGTTGTCCTGATTCATCTCTGGCCACTGGACTCAGATGGCTCAGGAGGAGAGAGAGAGGTTGGTGACTTAGCACAGCCCCACCTCACTCAAATCCAATTCATGTGCTTCTCATGGCATCACCTCCCTGATGTCGTGGTCTTCTTCAAGAACAAAGGACAAACACCATCATCATCATCATCATCATCAGCAAAATGGGAGCAATTATAGCACCATGGTTGTTATGAGTATCAAATGAAATAATACTTGTCAACCCAGTGCCTACATTATATATAAATGTAAGTTTTTTATTAGTATTATTATTATTATTATCATCATCATCATTAACATTAAAAAAACCTCAGCTCTGTTATTTACTTATATGACTTTGGACAGGATTTTTAGCTTCTTTAGGCCTTAGTTTTTATCTGTAAATGAAAGTATGGAACTAAATACCCCCCCCCCCCAGGTCCTTTCCAGCTCTTAATCATAAGTCTCTCTCTCTCTCTAGCCAACTATATCCCCCTCTACCTCCACCCTATTTGGAAACAACCTTGATGCCAATTGAAATTTCTCCTAAGAGAACACTGTGTTCTTTGCAGAACAAAGGGAAAAAATCAAAGGAGGAACTTGCCCCAGGGTATGGTGGGCAGTAGGGAAAATTAGGCAGTCTCCATTGCTCTGCTTTATCTTTAACTTTCTTCCTTTGCCTTTGTTAAAAGATTGGGGCATCAGCTCTTCTGCTCAGTTTGTATGCCTCTAGTCTTTCACTGAAAGACATGAATAATGACCTATGTGAAGGAAGAATGAAGAAAGCCTTTACTATTTAATGGCACTGTGCTAAGCATCAGATCCTCAACAACAAACCTGAGAGGTAGCTGAGCAGAGTTGCTTGGGCTATTTTCTACTGGTCTCAATTCACTTAAAACTCATACTTGAAATTTGAAAGGAGATAAATATCAACAGTCCTTTTTTAATTACTTGATAAAATTTGTCCCTTTCTCTTGTAAATATAAATACTTGAAATTTCCAGGAATTCAATGAAAAATGTGCAAAAGAAGGGGGCTTAGCTCGACCTGATCTAAAATTATATTATAAAGCATCAGTCTTCAAAACCATCTGGTATTGGCTTAGAAATAGAGTGGTGGATCAGTGGAATAGACTAGGTGCAATAGCAGGAAATGATTATAGTAATCTGCTGTTTGATAAACCCAAAGAATGCAGCTATTGGGATAAAAACTCTCTCTTTGATAAAAACTGCTGGGAAAATTGGAAGTTAGTATGGAAGAAACTTAGATTAGACCAACAGCTCGCACCCTATATCAAGATAAGGTCCAAATGGATACAGGATTTAGACATAAAAAACAATACTCTAAGCAAATTAGAATATCAAGGACTAGTTTACCTGTCAGATCTATGAAAAGGGGAGCAGTTTATGACTAAGGAAGAGATGGAAAACATCACTAAAAACAAACTAGAGGATTTCAATTACATTAAATTAAAAAGCTTTTGCACAGATAAAACCACTGTAACCAAGATCAAAAGAAATGTAGTAAACTGGGAAACAATCTTTACAACTAATGATTCTGACAAAGGATTCATTTCTAAAATATACAGAGAACAAAGTCAAATTTAAAAAAAAAAGCCATTCCCCAATTGACAAATGGTCAAAGGATATGCAAAGGCAATTTACAGATGAGATATGAGATCAAAACAATCCATAGTCATATGAAAAATTGTTCTAAATCATTACTTATTAGAGAAATGCAAACTAAAGCTTCTCTGAGGTACCACCTCTCACCTCTCAGACTGGCCAATATGACCAGAAAGGATAATGATCATTGTTGGAAGGGTTGTGGGAAATCTGGGACACTATTACAATGTTGGTGGAACTGTGAACTCATCCAACCTTTCTGGAGAGAAATTTGGAACTATGCCCAAAGGGCAACAAAAATGTGCATACCCTTTGATCCAGCAATACCACTACTGGGTCTAATACCCTGAAGAGATGATGAAAAAGGGTAAAAACATCACTTGTACAAAAATATTCATAGCAGCCCTGTTTGTGGTGGCAAAGAATTGGAAATCCAGTAAATGTCCTTCAATTGGGGAATGGCTTAGCAAACTGTGGTATATGTATGTCATGGAACACTTGCTCTATTAGAAATCAGGAGGGATGGGAATTCAGGGAAGTCTGGAGGGATTTGCATGAAATGATGCTGAGTGAGATGAGAAGAACCAGAAAAACACTGTACACCCTAATAGCAACATGGGGGTGATGATCAACCTTGATGGACTCACTCATTTCATCAGTGCAACAGTCAGGGACAATATTGGGCTGCCTGCAATGGAGAATACCATCTGTATCCAGAAAAAGAGTTGTGTAGTTTGAACAAAGTCCAAGAACTATTTCCTTTAATTTAGGAAAAAACCTGATATCTTATTGTCTGATCTTGCTATCTCTTATATTTTATGTTTCTTCCTTAAGGATATGATTTCTCTCTCTCATCATACTCAATTTGGATCAATGTACACCATGGAAACAATGTAAAGACTGACAAATTACCTTCTGTGGGGGGGGTGAGGGAGGGAAGTAAGATTAGGGGAAAAATGGTAAAACTTAAAATAAATAAAATCTTTTTTTTTTTTAGGTTTTTTTGTAAGGCAAATGGGGTTAAGTGGCTTGCCTAAGGCCACACAGCTAGCTAATTATTAAGTGTCTGAGACCGGATTTGAACCCAGGTACTCCTGACTCCAAGGCTGGTGCTTTATCCACTACACTACCTAGCCGCCCCCAAATAAAATCTTTAATGGGACAAAAAACATAAATACTTGATTAAAGTAATCATTTACTATAGTGTCTGATATGATAAGGGAAGAAGAAAGATCAGGAATATAGATTCCATTAACTTGATTTCTGAATGTCTTGTAAGTGTTATGAGTCATTGGTCCTTAGTAAATAGGGTCAAACAAACAGAGGTTAATAAAAAAGAAAATTATTGTTGCCTTAACCCAGACCTTGATGTTTTTATTTTGCCTGCTTTTTTGCCAGTGGAGGCTTCCCCTCTCCCACCTTATCCTTCTTTTTGTATTGAGACCATAAAACTCATAGAGGGATAGTGTACAAATTGCTCCACAGGTTTTGTCAATTAATGTCCAGGCTAATATGCTAGATAGTGACATATTTGCCCAAGTAGCCACCGGGACTAATAGAAACACTAATTAATGCTACCTATGTCTATCTCGAGCTTCCTAAGAATTAAAGTTCTCCAAAAGTGGAATAGAAGCTAATGTATTTTCCCTGTATAAATCTTTAAGCAAAGGCTGAATAGCCACTTGTAAGGTATATTGTAGAGGTAATCCTTTTTAAATTGTGGATTTCAGAAAACAATCACCATCTTTTTGGTGAATATTCTCAACTCCTTTCTTTTTTGGTAGGGCAATGGGGTTAAGTGACTTGCCTAAGGTCACATAGTAAGTGTCATGTCTGAGACTGGATCTGAACTCAGGTCCTCCTGACTTCAGGATCAGTGTTCTATCCACTCTATCACCTAACTGTCCATAATCCTCTTAACTCTTGAAAGTCTCTCTAATTTGTGTATTATTTCACTAATATAACTCAAGATTTCAAAAGTAAAATTTTTATTTCTTTTATCTCTTTTAGTTGAAAAAATACATGTTTTGTGCAAGTTTTATTTGTTATTTAGTTGCTTTAGGTTTATTTATGGGGTTGTTAGGAAGAAACTAACATAATCTTCAATTGTAATTGATCCCTTGTGAAATTTGTATTTTGGCACAAAATATTCAACACTGAGAGAGTTAAATGACATTCATTCTGCACATGTGATTCTTTAAAAAAAAAACAAGTAAATTGCACATCTGGCATATTCCCCTATTGCAAATCCTCAAGTGAATTGGTCTCAAGGATGGACATTCTCACAAGGAAAACAGTGAAAATTCTAGTTTCACTCATTTATCAGCATAGAGTTAAGTCAATTCTCTTTTAGACATATTCTTTTTTTTTAGGTTTTTGCAAGGCAAACGGGGTTAAGTGGCTTGCTGAAGGACACACAGCTAGGTCATTATTAAGTGTCTGAGACCAGATTTGAACCCAGGTACTCCTGACTCCAAGGCCGGTTCTTTATCTACTATGCCACCTAGATGCCCCTTTTAGACATATTCTATTGTTGACTCTTGATGATCCTGTATGGGGTTTCTCAGCAAAGTTACTGGAGTAATATGCTATTTTCTTCTCCAACTTACAGATGAGGAAACTGAGGCAAACATTAACTAGGATGGAGTTTCCTGGGATTTGGTCCCAGGGTGTCAATTTAAAGAGTAACAAAAAACCCCACTTATTCTCTATTTCTAATTAGCAAGAACATTAAAATGAGAAGCTATATCTTCTTCCAAGGCAGCTGGCTACATACTATATGAGCTCTTCCTAGGACATGCACCCAACCCCAGTGGTAGTCTCTCTAGTAGCAATTAATAAATCTTTTTTTAAAGACTTACTTTGTGCCAAAGTATAATATTAAGCATTAGGAATAAGGAAACATAAAGAAAGTGAAATAATTTCTGTCCTTGAAGAGTTTATAGTCCAACTGGTAAACAACAAATTCACATTTAAATAAAATAACCAAATGAGGCACATGAGGGTGGACATTCTAGGAAGGGGGACAGACAATAAGAAAGGATTTGGATAGAAAATGAAAGATTGTTGGGATGAACAGCAAGTAGTCAGAATGGTAGATTGAATTTGGTCTCTGCCTTCAAGGAGCTTATATTCGATTAGGATTTAATAATATATAGTCAGATACCTAAGCATAAGTTTATTTCAAGATGGAGAAAACACTAATATGTGAAGAGACTGGAGAAGTATAGTGGAAGGAATATTAAGTTTGAACTCAAAGGACCTGGGTTCAAATTCTGGTTCTACTACTTCTTATTGTGTGGCTTTGATTAAGTCATGTGCTTTCTCTGGATCTCAGTTTTCTTCATCGTAAAATTATACAATTGGAAAAGATAATCTCTGGAAATGAAGGATTCAGTGTGCAGATTGGATGTAGCCAACTTGGAAATTTATGTTTGACTCTACACTTAAAGTTTTCTTTCTTTCTCAAGGAGGGGTAGAGAAAGATGATTGACAAAATAAAAATGTAATTTAAAAAAGACAATCTCTTCAGTCCTTTCTAACTCGACCTTTCTAATTGGGGCAGCTAGGTAGTGCAATGGATAAAGCATCAGCCCTGGAGTCAGGTGGGCTTGAGTTCAAATTCTGCCTCAGACACTTGAGCTGTGTGACCTTGGGCAAGTCACTTAATGCTGATTACCTCATCTCTAGGGCCATCTCTGGTTGTTCTGATTCATATCTGGCCACTGGACTCAGATGACTGGAAGAGAAAGTGAGACTGGTGACTTAGCACAGCTCCCCCCCTCACACATATTTGTCATGGCATCACCTCCCTGATGCCATGGTCTTCTTTGAGAATGAAGGATAAATATCATCATCTTATTTCTGATCTAAGACTTTTTTTTTTAAAAATCACATTTCTGGTGATCTCAGGTGTCATCTAATCCAATGTCCACATTTTACAGATGAGAAACTGAGATTGGGGAGCTGATTTGTCCAGGGTCATACAGAATGATGCAGAGATAGGATTTGAATCCAGGTCTTCTCTTTCTAGAATCAATGGCCTTTCCATTGATAACAAGGTTAAGTTTTAAAGGAAGAGCTGAAATATTGGCAACAAAATTAAACAGGCTATGCTTGGGCTAGTGACTTTAGTATGAGTTTTATTATTTGTAACTCTTAGAGCATGTACCTAAATTTCCACCTCAGTCTTATGAACTTTGTATGAAAGATTGACATCAACATCTAGATTAGAGAATCATTAACTGAAGCCAAAGTCCACAAAGAAATCTTTAACCTCAGGGGGAAAAAACCCCCAAAACAAATGCTTGTAACAGTAAACAAATTATTCTGTAAGTGGTCTTATACAAAGGAAAAAAAAGTGCTTACCAAGATTTAGATGTATATTTATACTAAGGATGGTTTTCCTATCCTATAGGCAAGGATGGAATCTGTGATTTCATTAATTCAGGGGCCCAGGTAAGAAAATTCCCTCTACTAGTGTAAGTAGGCAGTTTCTCTTTAACTTACTGTCTTAGAGAGTTGCTTGGAGCATTGCGGGTCAGTTGATATGTATTTATTAAACCCCTACTGTGTACCAGATGCTGTGAGAAGAACATGGGATACAAAGAAAGGCAAAAGATAGTCCCTGTCCTGGAAGAACTTATAATTTAAAGGAGAGGTGTCTTAGCCAAGGTCACAAAGCCAGGATATATCAAAGGCAGAATGGGAGGCAGAATCTGACTTCAGTGCAGATTCTCTAGACATTATGGAGAAATGCTAGTAGTATTTTCCTTCCTATTATATTCATGTACATTATACATTATTTCTTCCTATTACATACACATACATATGGGGCTGCTATGTATCTAAATATACATATTCATGTGTAAATAATTGAAGATATTCGAGTATTTAATAATGTAATATATACATTAGCACTGTAGCACTGTTTATTATATATACATATTTATATGAAGTTAAATATTTAGATGAAGGGAAGCACCTTGAGGGCATGAACTGTTCTCATTTTTGTCTTGATAGTCAACTTGAGATCTATGGCCATATAAACCTATCTGAAGTATCTGCATATCCTGCTGATTATTATGATTTAGTTGTGCCAGTTGTGTCTGACTCTTCACAACCCCATTTGGGATTTTTTTGGTAAAGGTACTATAGTTGTTATTTCCTACTCCAGCTCATTTTACAGATAAAGAAACTGAGGAAACAAGGTCAAGTGATTTGCCCAGGGTCACACAGAAGTATTTGAGGTCAGATTTGAACTGAGGAAGATGAATTTTCCTGACTTCAGAGCCATCACTTTATTCACTGAGCCACCTAATTATTAAACACATTGTAGGTACTTACTAAATGGTTATTTATTTATTATTATATTTTTAAAGAGTTGTAAAGACAAATGTAGGATAACGTCAGTATTGGGTATCAGCGATTAACTTCTGGCAAAATCTCTTTCCCTTAGACATCCTTTCATAACTAATTGTTTTGAAAACTAAAAACTAACAATAGACTACCTTATTTTCATAAGTAATTATGAATTTTCCATAGTTTCACTTCATACAGGTATGCTGCTTAGGTTTTCTCTATATTTTATGATACCTATAAAGAAATGAAGAAAGAATTCATTAGTCATGACAACAAAAATGCAAATCAAACTCAATTTCCCCAATTTGCTAATCTCTCTTCCAAGACGGAGTAGAGACTTCATGGAAAGTCTTTTTTTACCTTTCCTAAATTTGGGACCATGGACAAGCCCTTTAACTTCTTTGAAACTCAGTTTCTTCATCTGCAAAGTAGGAAGAATAATTGAACTAGATCATGGATTGTTAGGATGGCATGAGATAATTACTGTATGTAAAGTGCTTTGCAAATATTAAAGCATTTTATAAATATAAACTGTCATTTATTAATGATATCCTGAGAGTTAAAAAACCCACAAATTTGATTAAAACTAGCCTTTGCCCATTAATTATATTTTCAATCACTCTCATTTTGACCTCCTTGTAACACAGAGTGCTGTTAGTGATGGAAGGTCTTGAACATATCAGGAAGTATGGCTTCATTAGATAAAAATCCAAGCTTCAAAGCAGCAATGTGTTATGAACACGTCTTTCTTCTGTGTTAGCACAACATTCACGGTTTTTTAAGTTATAATCCCTCTCCCTGGGCTTTTTCTCAGGTACATTTGCAGAGCCTGGTGAGAATTAGCTAGAACCAGAATATTCTGGGACCTTTTAAAAAATATTTTATTCATTTGTTTTTCCAACTACATGCAACAGTAGTTTTTACCAATCTTTTTTTTGCAAGGTTTTCAGTTTTACATTTTTCTCCCTACCTCTCTTCCCTTCCCCCACTCTCTCTCTCCTCCCTCCCCCCCTCCTTAACAGAAAGCAATCTGATATAGGCTCTATATTTATAGACATTCTATTCATAGATCCATATTGATCTTGTTGTGAAAGAAGCATCAAATCGTAATAGAAGAAAGAAAACAGAAAAAAATGACACAATACAAAAGACAACTTTTAAGAATTGAAGACAATAAACCTTGATCTTTATTTAAACTCCATAGTTCCATTTATGAATATGGATGGTACTTTCCATCACAATTTCCTTAAAATTGTCTTTGATTATTGTCCTGCTGAAAAAAAAAGTTCATCATAGTTGATCATCACCCCATGTTGTTAGTGTACATAATGTTCTTCTGGTTCTACTCGTTTCATTTCACATCAATTCATGCAAATCTTTCCAGGCTTTTCTGACTGTCCTTCATGATTTCTTATAGAACAATAATATTCCATTACACACATACAACACCCCCCCCATATTTTCCATGTATAAGATGCACCTTTTTGCAAAAAATATTGGAGTCTAAAAACTGGGAGCATCTTATACAGTGGTTGTAAAATTTTTTTGCTTGCATTTCCTGTTTCTTCTTGCTTGCCGTCTTTGCACTCATTGTTTCACATTTGTTACTGATGTATTAGGTGACATTTTGTCATGTTCTGCCCAGAAATGACTCAGAAAAAATTTTTATCCAGTGCTGAATTCAAGTTCAAAGTGATCCAGTTTGCCAGAGTGAATGGAAATCCTGCTGCTGAACATCATTATGGTTCTCCAACTAGAAAACAACCAGAGAGAGACTGGCTCTAGGAAGAAGAAACCCATCTGAAAATGCTCCCGAGCAGAAGAAGACCATGAAAGGCAGGTCAGCCAAATATCCTAATGTAGACTGGGGAATTGAAGAGATGGATTGAAGAGCAAAGGGCAATTGGAATTCCTGTGTCCACAAAGATGGTTCAGCAGGAGGCAAGAAGAATGAAAGAGAAATAGCCAATTTCCAAGGAGGACCCAATTGCTTCAGGTTCATGAAAGAGAATGGACTAAGCAGGAGTCCATGTACCAGACTCTAGCCTGAAAGCTATGAGCCAGAAGGTCCTTGAATTTCATGATGAATAAAACTTGATATCAATAACTTCATATAATACATTTTTTTCAAATTTCAGGAACCCAACCAAAATTAAGGTGTATCTTATACATGGAGGAAATATGGTACACACACATACACACACACACACACACACACACACACACACACACACACACACACCAAAATTTGTTCACCATTCCCCAATTAATGGGCATCCCCTCTATTTCCAATTCCTTGCCACTACAAAAAGAGCTGCTATGAATATTTATGTACATGTGAGATTTTTACCCTTTTCCATGATCTCTTCAGGATACAGACCCAGTTGTGGTATTGTTGGATCAAAGGGTACACCCAATTTTATTCCCTTTTGGCATTATAATTTCTGGGTCCTTTTATAATAAGGAACAAGGATCTTGTTACCAGTTTTGACTTAAGGCAAGATTATGAGGCACCCAGAATTTGTCTTTGAGTCTCTTATCACTAGGGTCTAATTTACCTTCAGGCAGACCAAGAACCTATCCTGAAAGGATAGGAGGAGGCCCTGCTTCCCTCCTGCTGTATCATAATCTCATTCAATACAACTAATCTAACCAAACTTGATAACACCAGTCACTCCTTTCAATGGTAATATCTTCATTTGTAAAAATGGTTTACCAGTGTTCTTTGAATTAGATAAAAATCCCTCCTGATTGAATGATGGGGTGAAGTGTTGAGACTTTTTTTAAGGAGTAGTTCAGGCCATTACTTATCTCACATTTTAAATGTTAACATCAAGAGATGATAATACCTCTTTTAAGGAATTAATCCCTAATTGTGGAGATGATTAATAATGAAAACCTTCCAACACCAGTTACCTAGTTAAGTTACTTTGCCACTTTATGTCACAGTTTCCTTATTTATAAAATTAGAAATATCCTGGTTTCATGAGAAGAGTACTTTGTAAATTGCAATACACTAGAAAAATTTAGATTATCATCATGTTAAGTCATCAGTTAAAGTGATACAATGAATAGACTGCTGGGCATGGAGTTAGGAAGACTCATCTTCATGAATTCAAATCTACTCTCAGGCACTTATTAGCTGTATGAACCTGGACAGATTTTTCCCCTTATTTGTCTCAGTTTTTTTTTTTTCATCTGAAAAATGAACCAGGGAAAGAAATGGCAAACCAGTCTAGTATCTTTGCCAAGAAAATCCCAAATATGTTTATAGAGTGTCAGACATGATTGTATCTACTGAACAATGGTAGCTATATCCCAGGCACTGAACTGCAGTGGGTATATAAAAATAAATCCTTGCCCTCAAGGAGCTTCTAGTTTAATGGGGGACAATCTACAAACAACTATGTACAGATAAACTATAGACAGAATTAATTGGGACTAATCTTACAGGGGAAAAGCTTCTTGCAGAAGATGAAACTTTAGTTAATTTTTCTTATTATTCTCATCAAAAAGGCAATAAATTAAAAAATTAAAATTTCAAGAGTCCTCAGAAGTGATCTGGTCCAATTCCCTTATTTTTCAGGTGGGGAAACTGAGGTCCAGATAAGAATTTCTTATCTAAATTCATGGAGATAATATGGAATAGATTAAGAATAACTCACAGGCTTCAGATCTGTCTGAGTTAAGAGGCTGTATACCCTCAAGCATGTAAAAACTTTTCTTGGTGAAATGGGTAAATGAGAACAATTTGTTCCAATGGCCATAAAGGTGGCTGAAGCAAGTTTTATGAAGAACTTGGAAGTTGATTAGACATTGAAGTACTGCATCCTGGGCCATTGCTCTTGTACTGGCTTTTGTCCTACTAGTCTTCTTTGATTTTGAAAAAGAGAGAGTGAAGCTGTTGACTTTGCAATTCTGCTTCACTTAAATCCAAATTATGTCAGGTTAAAACTATGAAGTCATAAGTCTTCAAAAGTGAGGAGCAACAGCAATAATTGCCTGTAGATGGAATAACTATTTCCCTTGCTCTATATAGCTATGTATAGGTAACTTGACTCAGTGGATAGATTGCTGGTCTTGGAATCAAGAAAACCACCCTCTGGCAATAGCTATCTATGTGACCCTAGGAAAGTCCTTAAGTTTGAGGTACTTTGGGCATCTCTCTAGGACTTCCTTACTAAGTCAGAGGAATGACTGAAAAGAATAATATGCATGTACTATGAATCTAGCATTGTTTTAGACATTTGAACTACAAATAGAAAAGCCAACAGTCGGTATAGTTCCTGTACTCATATATTTTTTAACTTTATGGTAATAGGGATGTCTTTTGCTTCTTTTTATATCTCTTTTGCTTAGCACAGTGCCTAACATACCCTAGAAATATAACAAAATGTTGATTGATTGATTGATTGATTGATTATGAGGAGCCAATCCATATAGGGGAATTGGTTGGTAGTTTGGTTGCTTTTTGTCCTTCATTATCAAAGAAGACCAAAATGCATCACACTATGTTAGAGATAGGGGAGTAAAGGACATAGAAGGATGTCTTGGTTTGGGAATATATAGGGATGCTAAGTAAAGATTTAGGGGAATATTTTGATAGGAATTGCAGGATTAAGACTTCCTAACTAGAAAGTGGGGTGTGGGCTAGATGGAGTGAGTTAAACGATGCACTCATTGCTCAGAAAAAAAAAAAGGGCTCCAGAGTTGAAATCACAAGTCCCTAGTACATTGTTTGGTATTTAGAGTACAGAGTCAGGATGAAAGGCAAGAATATGAAAAGTATGTGTTGGGGGTAAGGGGTGGAAGGGATGGGATCATAGGGGAAGAACATGTTATGAAATTCCTATTGGGATAAAATTCTCTACTTTTTTCATAGTTTTTCACATGTATACCTACAGTGCTTCAATCTATTAAGGTAATACTGAACTATCTGAAAGCCAAATGATTTGGATTTCTTTATGTACAAGATCCACGGATCAATGGTCACTTGTGCACATTGTTGTAAAAGACTCTTGACTATTGTGGGTGTCAAACACATGATAGCAAACATAGGAATAAGCAAAGAAGGTTTTCTTATTCCAAAGAGACTTTTTTACAATGTTTAAATGACCATATTTTATTTCACAAAATTCCATTTTCAAGATGCTCTGATGTTGATTTTTATAACATGTCAAATTGCATATATTTAAGCTCAAACTATCTCATGATTAGTATCTTCCAATGGAGATTGTTTTCATATTGAGTCTAATGCATTTTCCTGATTTTGAGGACAGGAAGGCAAGAGTTGGGGGGGGGGGGAACAAAGTGAGATCCAGGTACTGCCACAGAAGATCTATTACTACCTGTATGAATTTGGGCAACTCACTACCCCTAGGTTTTATGTCAAATGGTAGAGTTGAATTAGTTTCTTTCAGAAGGGACTTTACTTATATCTATAATCCATACAAGCCAAAAATGATTCATTTCATTAATGTTGACATCATCTCCCATGGCCTGTAGCAATCTCAGTCTATCTTTTGTGATTATAGTCTACTTCCTTGCTTCCTTGCATGGATGCACCACAGGTCCATCTAAAAACTAGGAGCCATTTTCCCTCACTTTGCTCTGGAATTGAGATGATACCAGTGGGATGCCCTGACTATTCTGTGCTTATCTCTCATTCATCTTTTTCAATGACACATTTCCCTTACATCCTTCACTGTGGTGCTTCCCCAAAGTCTTTTAGATCCTATTCACATTTCCCTAAGTTTCTCCATTGTCTCTGTACAATCCTTATTTTAAATCTTTAAAGAACATAGTTTTCAGTGATTCAATGATATAATAATATACAATGTTTATATATATATGTATTTATGGAATCCATAGAATTTAACTTTCTTGTTATATTTTTGATATGTCAAGCTTGCCATATATCTAACTGACTTTAGAATTTTAGGGCATAATGGGCAGAAGGATGACTTTCAGATTGTCATCCCTATTTGTTCTCCTTTTGCCATATTGTCTGGACATTTAACAACAGATCTTTATAGACAGGTTGAAATCATACTGGCTCTGAGGAGACTTGATAGCTTAGGAAAATAGATGTCTCTTATCCACTGTTTGTTTACGGAAATGACAAAGACCAGCTCAAGAGATATATGATCGGAAGTGAGTGGAGCGCCACCAAAGTGAGATAACTATGGGGCTCCCTGACAAGTATTCTGCTTGACCAGTCTTTTGTTATATGCACAGGGACATATCTACTCATATAGGATGGGTGGATTTATGTAATCTTGAGATTAGATTTACAATCAGTTTAGAACATAGTTAAGGGCAAGGATATTCAAAACCTTGATGTTTCCATTTGTCTCCTTTCTCCCTACTCTCTACATAAGTTCAGATAAACTAGGGTCAGAGGTTGGACCTGCCATTTCCTTAGGTTAGAGAACAACTGGAGGAGGAAATACCCTTTGCCAATGCAGATAGCACTTTCCTCTGCAATTTCCAGTCCTAGAGGGTTTCCTAGAGAACTGAGAGGCTAAATAATTTCCCCAGGATCACAAAGTCAGTATATGTCAGAAAGAGGACTTGAACTCATGTCCTCTTGGGTTTAGGGTCAGGTCTGTTTCCACTAAAAACCACAGAGCTAGGAGAAGGGCACTATCACATTTCTGTTTCTTTTTTTTCATGATTTTCAAAAAGACGTACCTCTTTTATGCAGTCTCTACATTCCAATAATGTTTATTTTAATCTACATTTAATCTCTTCTAGTTTGGAGCTTTTTTGTTTTTGTAAGGCAATGGAGTTAAGTGACTTGCCCAAGGTCACACAGCTAGGTAATTATTAGGTGTCTTAGGTTAGATTTGAATTCAGGTCCTCTTAACTCCAGGGTGGTGCTTTATCCACTGCTCCATCTAGCTGTCCCCAGGTTGGAAGTTTTTTGAGGGAAATATTGACCTCATTGTTTTCCTTCAGAATATAACAACTGGAAAGCAGTGAGCACTAAATAAATATGTGTAGAAAATGGACTCATCCCAAAACTCACAAGGTAACATGCATCATCCACTAATTCATATCATTTTTACAGCATTTCTAGATAAATTAGTCTAAGCTTCTTCCTGTGAAGGGTCTTCTGTGCAAATTTTTCTAAATGTCCTGGCTTATTGTCACACTTCAATACGGAATCCTTTTCCAGGGAGAGATGGAGAGAGAAAAACAATGTCTTGGTTGGATTCAGATTAAGAGGTCCTGGATTAAAATCTCATTTCTGTCATTTATAAGATGTAGGAACATCCCTAGACCTCAGTTTTCTTATCTGTAAAATGGGAAGATTGAACCTGTGGATCTCTAAAGCCTCTTTCAGCTCTAAATCTATGATTAAATAGTATTAAGGAATTAGAAAGTGGGCAAATGCATTTGAGACTCAGATTAGATGAAATGTAACTGAATCTTTTGGGGATCTCTTCAGGGTCATTGTCTTAGACATTAACCATAGATGGGAGGAAATTGTTGACTAATCAGAATTAGGATGATTGAGTACTGGATAAGCTAACATTTACTGCACTGTTACTCTTGATATGTTTCTCTATAAACTGAAAATATTAATGAGTTTAATGTGATTTTTGTGTCAAAGCATGTTTTTATACTCATTATTCAGATAAACTGAATGTGGTCTGAAGATGGTCAGAGCATGAAGTCATTTATTCCCATCTGCAGTGATAAGAAAATAACTGATATTTATATGGCAGGATTCAGATACAAAGTATTTTATGACCATTATCCCATTTGAAGGACAGTTAAGTGGTGCAGTGGATAGAGTACTAGGATTAGAGTCAGGAAGATACATCTTCCTAAGTTCAAAACTGACCTCAGACACTTACTGTGTGACCCTACTTAACTGTGTTTGCCTCAGTTTCCTTATCTGTAAAATGAACTAGAGAAGGAAATCACAAACCACTTCAATATCTTTACCAAGAAAACTCCAAAGGGGATCATAGAAAGTTGGACATGACTGAAAGGAGACAACAACAATCTCAATCATTCCTTATATCAACCCTGTGTAAGCATTTAGATACATTTTACATATGATGAATTGGAAGTTTAGAAAAGTTAACTGATTGACTTTCCTTCTGGGGCAGTGGGAAGGAGCCTACAAAACCTGGCTTCAAAATCTCCCTTTTCTACTTCTAAATGATACTGTGATCCCCATAGTTAGTGGTCCGAACAAAACTAGAAGCCAGGGCTGTTGAGGTCAACCAAGTGTTCTTTCTACTTTACTTGTATTGATCTGAAAACCAAAATACATAACTGTGGATTTGGTCTTTATTGCCCTTGACTTTACCCAGAATGCGAGGCCAGTGTGAGCAAAACTAGAAGATGCTTAGTATAGGACCCTGATCCCTATGCTCAACTGCACTTTTGATTTGAATCCCTGCCATGAAATGTTCCACTTGTTTGGTTACATCCCACTTCTGCTTGGCTCAGTATTCTTTTTTTTTTAAAGGTTAAACAGCAGTGGGCTCCGGGGTTGGAACTCTTCCCAGAAGGACTCTGAAACTGGCCTCTTCAAAATCTTGACATACCATCTCTTTTAATGTTCCAGTGTGCTTCCTTTCCTCCTCCTCCTTTCCTACCCCCATCTTTTCCTTCTTTCTCCTCCTTCCTTTTCTCCTCCTCCTTTTCTCCCCTCTTCCTTCCCTCCCCCTCTTTTTCTTTCCCTTCCTCCTCCTCTTCTTGCATCTTCTCTTCTCCTTCTTCCCCTCCCCTCCCCTCTAATCAATAATTAGTATAGTAGAAAGAGTACTGGGTTTGAAATCACATGAGATGGGTTCAGATCCCAGTACTGCAACCTACTATTGCCCTACTATTGTTTTCACTATCTATAAAATGAAATGGTTGGGATTAGCATCAGGGGCTGTTATCTTGGGACATATCTTTAATAATAATGAGCTCATTATTTTTAAACCTAATAACAAATCAATAGAATTGATTTTGTATTTTATTTTCTGCACTTAAATATGTTATTCTAAGAAGGGATCAATAGGTCTAGAGATCACAAAGGAGTCCATGACACAAAGAAGTTTAAGAAAGGCTGGATTATATGTACTCCGAGGTATCTTGTAGTTTGATCCCAAACTACATTCATATTCTCTCTCTCTCCCCATCCCTCCCTTCTTGCTTTATCCGTTGTGCTTTCATTGAGGCAAGGAATTTAGGGCTAGAAGGGATTGCCAAAACCCCATTATTTTATGGATGAGGAATCTGAAGACCAGAAAGAAAAAGGATGCTACCCACAGTCATACAAACATTAAGAAGCAGCTAGGTATCAAATTTAGGATTCAAAACTCTGATTCCAAATCTCACTCTAGTTATTTCAATTCAGCATTCATCCATTAAGCACCTACTATGTGCAGGTGTGATGGACGTAGAGACAAAAATTCTTGAAAATGGTCTTTTTCTTAAGAATCTCCTACTCTAATAGGCCTGTTATATGGATATTTCACCTTGAATCATATTATTTGAATTGCACAGGATTTCCATAATAATCTAGTCCCTTGCATGCCCTTCAAATAATTTTCTTTTGAAAGCTATTTAATGAGAATGAATTCATTTTCTCTTGAAAAGGATACTTTTACAGATTTTAGAAGGTTTGTCTTAATATTGAGTCTGAAAGTGTCCCTTTGAAGCCTCCACCTCTATTCCAAATTCTATTTTGGGGAAAGAAAAGACCAAATCTAATTACTATTCCAGGCAACACCCCTTCATAATTGCCCTTCATTTTTGAATAAGACCAGTGATATCACAGAGTGATGTCTTGACCTGCACCTGAATTGTATTTAATTGAGGCCGAGTTGGGCAAAGTTCCAGAGTCATCACAGCTCAGTAAGAGGAACAAAAGTCAGGATGACTAAAGCCCTGAATGCGATGGATGTCCTTGGCATCTTTGATGCAGACACTGCATGATTCTGGGCAAGTCAATTGTGTTGGCTTCAGTTTCCTCATCTATAAAATGAGCTAGAGAAAGGAATGGCAAACCACTCCAGTGTCTCTGCCAAGAAAACCTCAAATAGGGTCACAAAGAGTCACCATGATTAAGAACAAAGCAACAACAACATCCTTTCAAAGGCTTGAACACAACTATCATTTCCCCCCTTCTTAAGGGGTAACGCATCCTTAGTTCATTCAATTAGTTCTTAGATGGCATGAACCAGAGGCTCTTCATCACTCTGGTAGCCCTTGTCTGACTATCTTCTAGGGCAGCAAAGTCCTTCCTAAATGGAGGATCCACAAATTGAATATGTTATTTGACAGAAGGAGTCAATATTGGGCTGAATTGAAAAAAATAAAGACAATTGTAGAATCTTAATAGTGAATCAAAAAAATATAGGTGAGGATGGTTTTAGACAGAAATCTTTCTGGAAAAGGTCTAGGGAGGGGTTTTTTGTAGATTCCAAGCTCAGCCAGAAAGGAAAAAAGTAATGTAATCTTGGGTGTGATTAAAGGAGACATAGCTTGCAGGAATGATGAGTTGATAGTTTCTCTGTACTCTGCTTCAGTAAAAATTCTTCTGGAGTGTTGTCCTTAATTTTAGGTTTTGTGGTTTTAAAAAGACATTAGGATCCAGAAGATGGCAGCCAGGATGATTATATGATAATTGATTGAAGGAACTGGGTAGGTTTAGTCTGGAGAAGAGAAGATTCATAAAACCCAGGAACTCTGTCTTCAATACTAAAGGATTATCATATGAAAGGGAAGTAAGTCATATTCTCTTTGATCTTAGAAGGCTTATCAGTAATTGCAAAAATACAAATTTAGGCTGGATTTCAGAAAAAAGAAAAATTAAAACAACCAAATGATTTAATTAGAGTTGTATAAAAGTGAATTAAGCTACAGGATAGTACTAGCAGCTTTCCCCACAATAGAATTTTTTAAGAAGAGATTAGGTGATGTTTGATACCTATGTGACCCTGGGCTAAATGAATGACTTCATTTGACATCTCTAGGTTTCAGTTTCTTCATTTGCAAATGAGGGACCTCACTATTTGATCTCTGAGATTCCTTTCAGTTCTGGGGCTACTTTTCACAAATATTACAGATAGGGGTTGGAGGAGATGGATGCATAGTTCCCTTCCAAAACTGAATTTGGGGATTATGACATGTAGTCTGAACAGAGCAGATTAATTATTTTTTTATTTTGGGGTGTTATATCATTCCTAATACTATGGAAGATTTCATTAGTTTATGTTTTGGTTGCCTCTTATTGACTCTTGTACCTGTTGAGCATGCAACCCACTAAATTTCTCAGACTTTTCCCCCAGATAAACAGCTATCTAACCATGTTTAGAAGGTATACTATTTTTCAAGATGGACAGAAGAGGTCTCCTTTGAGGAAAATGAAATATTTCCAGGATTTCTAAATGACTTCTTGTTCCAGAGGCAACTGGAGTGTAGTGGATAGAGAGAGAATCCTAGGTTTCAGGTTCTGGCTTAACCACTTACCAATTATGAATGACCAGTCCTTTCGGAGTCTCAAATATGAAAAAAAAAATAGGGATAATGTTTTATACTTTATCTTTGCGGTGTTAAGAATATAAAATAATGAGCAGAAAACCCTACACAGTTGGAAGTTTTTGCTAGAGGAGACATTGGGGAACAATGGAAATGTGCTGGCCCAGGAGTTCAAATCCTACAGTAGACACTTTCTAATTATATGTCCCTGAACAAATCATTTAATCTCTCAAGTCAAACTTCTCAATATCCTCATCTAAAGTGAACTGGTTATATACTCAGTGATTCAAAAGTTTCTTTCATCTCTAACTTCTCTACTTAACCCCAAGACCTTGCTGGAGTAATTACATGCCATTTTACCAGTATTCACATGACTGGTACATGCCCTGTGAGTTGAAAATTAAAGTTTAGGTAGTGTTAATATTAAATTGAAAAGATGTCCGATCCAAGAGACCGAAGTAGCCAGTAAGCTATGTTGATCATAACATTCAAGGGCCTTGATGAAAAAAATTTCTAAATTTAGGATAGATATTAATCATTACCCAAAGAAAATTATTAAGCAGCTTTGTTTTTCATTAACCCCCATCAAATCCACACAATAGCCAGGGAGAGAAATCTCAGTGGGTATGCAGTAGCACCTGGCTGATATTAGTAATGCTTACTAATAATTGAAATTGTCTCTGTAGGTATTTCATATCCTTCCTCCAACATAAACTAGCTATGGAGCCTTGGGCAGATCACTAAACTACTCTCAACCTCAGTTACCTCAAAGGTAAAATGAGAATAATGGAGCCTATTATTCCTATCTTTGCCATTAAGAGACTCAAATGAGACATTTGTACATAAAGTGCTTTGTAAACCCTAAGACATGATTTCAATTCTATTAGTTATTTTTGGCATTTTAGAAATATCTTTGACTTTTTCCAGATGTGTAAAAAATTAACCCACACTAACAAAGCTAGTTACTACTATACACTGGTGGCTCCGTGGATAGTGCAATAGGATTGGAGCAAAGATAACCTAAGATCAAGTCAAACCTCAGACATTTAACTAGCTATTTTTCCCTGAATAAATCATTTGATCTCTACTTGTCTTAATCTACCAGAGAAAAAAATGGCAAACCACTCCAGTATCTTTGTCAAGAAAACCCCATGAACAGTAGGGTCCATGTATATGCATATGCTTTCTGTTTCATTACTTTATACTCACAGCAACTCAGATCACAGAAGTGCAGAAGACAACAATGAAACAGTCCTCTGTCCTCAAGGCATTCATATTTTCTGGGTGAGACAGCATGTACACATATAAGTAGATGCAAAAATATATAGGGAAGAAATATAAGATTATTGGAATTTTAGAGAAAGAAGGTATGAGCAATTGAGGAATCAGAAAAAAATAACAAAGCACTATTTCTCATGGAATTGCCCCATTTTGCAGATGAGGAGATTAAGTAAATGTTTGAGGGAGGATTGAACTCATGTCTATCTGCTGTGTCATATTTAAGAAATGCAGCAAGGAGGATTTGGTGTTTGAGCTGAGCTTTGAAAGGAAGTAAATATTTTTAAAAGAAGAGGCAAGGAGGAAGGATATTCCAAATTTAAGGGTTTCACTGTGCAAAGGGATGTGAAGTCAGTTGGCCAGAAACATGAGCATTTGAAGTTAACAAAGAGAAATCAAGATGGGAAAGGTAGGTTGGAACCAGATTACAGAAGTCATTCTCTGCAAAACAGAGAGATTGTATTTTATGATAGAGGCAACAAGGAGTCACTAGAAATTTTTGATGAGTGGAGTTGACATGATCAGGTAACATAACCCCAACCCCCTACAAAAAGGTTAAATGAATCATTTTTATTCAATTTTGGGGGATAATAAAAGTAAAAAATTACTTTATTTCTTTGTTATTTAAGAAATAATAACTAAAACTCACTAAGAAATCAATGAATACATTTTGGATTCCTGGTAACTTAAGGGAAAAGAATGAAACCTTTTTATTGTTGCTTTTCTATCTGAACCTTTAATACCTTGACATCTATCATTATAAAGTGTAAAGGAAAGGGGGAAGGAGGAAAAGGGTGGGATGGAAGGGAAGCAATAAAATGGTCAAAAAAGGGGGGTGGAAAAGCAGAATTATTAAAGCATTTTTAAGAAATATACAGAAATGAATAGATGGATAGCTAGAAGGACCATAGACTAGTAAGATAGCTTAGAAAACCACACATTGAATTTATTATATACTTCAGAGAAGTCATCTATATATAATAGAGATCTTCAGGTTTCTGTACAATCCTTTCTTTCTGTTCTCCCTTGTATATGGAAATTTATTTAAATCCAGAATAATAAAAAATATAGAGGTAAGAGATGAGAATTCTGGAGAGCTGATGGTGCCACCAAGATGGTTGTTATTTGTCTGGTACTTTTGAAGAGCATCAGTGACATCCAGGATGATGTTTTGACTTGTGTTGAATTGGATTTAAGTTAAGCCGAATTGTGAAAATTCATTAGCTTCTTTCTCTCTTTCAGAATTATTGAAGTCCAGTGGCAAGACAAAGTCAGGATGACATCTTCAACACCTCATCAAGCTCTAAGAACTCCCCAGTGCCTGCTTTAACCAACTTCTTGCCTTTGGAACTAATTGTTCTCATCTGCCCATTCTGCTGGGAGAAGTCTTCACATGATTGAGCTCAATATCCCTCTTAAGTCACTAATAGATCTGAGGTCTGTCAGTTATACTCATTTTAATTTAGCCCATCTGCTGAGAAGGTTTTTATCAATGTGTGAGCACTGCACATGCTACAACTTTTTGGAGCCACAGGTGACAGGTAACTGGTTGGACCCTAAATGTGGATGAGTAGCTCTGAAGAGGCCTCAGCAAGCCTTCTTCCCATAGGTGTGGGTCCGTTCTGAATATCCTCATTCCACCACACTACATTAGTATTGACTTTGTCAATGCATTTCATGTCTTGACTGGTCATTGCCATTCTCAAAGTCTCTTTCTGTTTGCCAATCTGTCTGCTTCATTCTCAGACTCCCTCACACATCAAATGTCTATCATTACCCCCTTTGAACACTTGATAGTAACTGAGCAAAATGTATTCCATCCAGACCTTGGGGGTTCATGGAACATAGCAGATTTTATTTATTCATTCACAAAGGGGTTAGATTGGAAAATATCTAAATATCCCTTCCTGGCAACACATTAAATTACCAAAATAGGGAGGATTTGAAACATCAAATAATTTGGTCTGGTTGCTTTTTTGGCATGAGGAGAAGACAAGAATCAAAACTCAGCCTGGGTATTTAAAAACTGACCCTCACCAGATCAGAAACTATTTTC
Source organism: Macrotis lagotis (assembly GCF_037893015.1). Lineage (NCBI taxonomy): Eukaryota > Metazoa > Chordata > Mammalia > Peramelemorphia > Peramelidae > Macrotis > Macrotis lagotis. Next base: position 250,788,309 of record NC_133660.1, on the reverse strand, counting down.
TTAAGCTACCTGAAAAGAATATGAGTGTATGAGTTAAGGCTAAAGGGGTATAATATGAACTTGGGAAGAAAGAGAACACCCAGAGAAACATAGCTATAGTGAAGGTCACACCTCATACCCAGAAAAGATGAGAATCTGTGTGGTCTCGATAGCTGACTTCTAGTATTTGAGGACTTGTCACATGGAAGAAGGATTATATTTTTCTCTGAGCAGAGGCTCAGAGACCTATTTAGATTGAACACAGGGAACACATGGATCTGTTAGCACAATGGGCTGCCATTGAAGACAATGTAGACCAGTGGGAAAATCCCAGGTTCTGGAGGCTGAAAACCTGATTCTTTTCCTACCTCTGATGTTTACCATGTATATGACTTAGGGTAAATCATTTAATCTCTTCAGGTTTCATTTAATATGAGGTTGGACTAAGAAAGTTGTGGAGGTCTGTTCCCACTTTTGATCTATGATCCTATGTCTTCCTTTCACTTGAGAATGTTGTTGAGACAATTCTTGGGCAGGTATGGGGTATGGGTTAAACAAGATGGTTTCTGAGATCTAACTCTGAGATTCTGTCACAATTTCATTTTCCTTATCTGTAAAATGCAAATATTTTAATTATATACTTTAAGGATATGTTAGAAGAATCAAATATGAAAGGCACAGGAAGTTCTTTGTAATTCTAAAGATCTATGTAGATATACCTTATTATTATTCATTCATGTATTAGATACCCTGGATTTTCAAAGGTCATACCAATGGAGCAAAATGCAAGTAAGGTTTACCCTATTGAAAAGGCTTTGAATACAGTCTCAGCAAGCTCAGTTCAGTTAAGTATGTAAGACTCATCACCAATAAGTTAGTCCCTTGATAAATGAATTCTTTGTCCATGTCTGTCTAAAGGAAAATACAAATGGGCTCTTAGTTCTGTAGGGTTGCCATTTCTTTCTATAATGGTGGTTAAAGAATTACAGGAAAGAAGTAGCAGAGGATGCTAAACTTTAGATTTTTCCCACAAACAATTTAATTTTTGGTGCTATAAATATGAGGTCTTAGTCCATTGAATTATATAAGCATCTTTATTATTAAACAAACTAGAAGAGAAAAAATTATGGAGCTAAATGAAAGAATGGCTTGCAGATTCTTTTTGAAGAGGCAAATAAAATAGTGGACTTTATTGTACATCTCAATTCAACAAAAAAAAACTTCATGTCATTAAAGTTCGTGGTTATATAGCTTTGCAGTTCAGATAAAAATTGCATGCAAAGAGAAATGGGTGTAATTATGGATTATTTCTTACATCTTATATCTGTTGCACAGATTCTTATATCTTTTGTACAGAAGGAGGAGACAAAGAAAGGTTATAAGGACAAGCTAAGAACCTCTAAAGTAAATCATACTTTAATACTTGGTGATTTCAATGCAAAAGTAAGCATAAGGAAGTTCAGTGAAAATGGTACTGAAATACAGTTCAGAAATAAGAAATGCACCTTATGGATAATTTAAAAAATTATGTATGTATATCAACAGGAAGAGAGTAAGAAATAAGGGAATGGTTTCACAAAAATCTGGGAGGACTTTTATGAACTGATACAAAGTGAAGTAAGTAGAATACTATAATGATATCAATAATAATTATAATTTAACAGCAATATCATAACAATGATTAACTGAGAAAGACCTAGTGATTGATCAAGACAGTTCCAAAGGACCCATGATGAAAACTTGCTATGTATTCTAGAAACATAAAACTAACAAAACTTGACTGGAGGGGTGGCTAGATGGCAGTGGATAAAGCACTGACCTTGGAGTCAGGAGTACCTGGGTTCAAATCCAGTCTCACACACTTAATAATTACCTGGCTGTGTGGCCTTGGGCAAGCCACTTAACCCCATTTGCCTTGCAAAAACCTAAAAAAAAAAACAAAACCAAACAACAAAAACTTGACTGGAGATTTGAGGTACACTTTTTCCACTTTATAAATCTTGCCATTATGTTTTGTAACAAGGTTAATATGGAAATGTATTTTATATGACTCTACATGTATAATTGGTATCATATTGCTTGCCTTCTTAACGGGTAAGGAAGGTAGGGAGGAAGAAAAAATTTGAAATTCAAAGTTTTAAAAAGAAATAAATAGTTTTATTTTATTTTAAAGAGGCTGAGCCTCTCACTCTCCCCAATTCACAACAATTAAACTGATTATATTCTGATAGGAACTCATCCTGATGTGGGAGCTATAACTGAATTAGTTGTCTCAGGATAATTCAGTCATTGAATTGGGGAAAACAAAGATCAAGATTTGTATCAAATTATTACAAAGAATCAAAATGAGAAGATATGGCATTTTGTTGCAGCAACTTTAAGTTGATATATTTAATCAAGATGTCAAAGCTGAAAAAAGGGAAATGAATAAAAACAGACATTGACACAGACTAAATTATTTCCAAAAGAAATTTGCTCAGTTCTAACTTTCTGTGAGTACTGATTCTAAATCTGTAAATGGTCTAGAGAACTAAGAGGTATGTCAAAGACATATATGTTAAGATTGATAGAGAAGTATCGAAGCAATTGGAAGATGAGTAGTCCTAGCTCCGAGTAATCAACAAAATAACTCATTTAGAAGACTGTTGTATCAAGTGCACACTGAAATTAGAGTTAGATGATCTGAGTTCAAATATTGGTTCTATATTACCTTGAGTAGGTAACTGACCTCTGAAACTGTTTCCTCAGATTCTTAGCTAAATGAGTCTCTAACACAAAAAACTTCACTAACTAAGCCTTTGGACCCTTTCTCAGAAAAATGTTTTTTAAAGACTTAAAATACATAGGAATGTAAAGGAAACCAATTATATTGACATTGTTACCAAAAATAAAAAAAAAACCCAAAAATGAAGTTCGCAGGTTCCTTAGCTAAGGACTTCTGGATTATATGATTTCTCAGAAGTCTGAGAGATTTATACTTTTAAAAATGTTGCTTTTGGGTTAAATGGCTCCTATTCAGTATCCTGAGGCCCTTGTTGTTTTCTGGACTCTTCTTCAGTTGTTTCTTCTTAAGAGAGAAGATTTATCTAAGTGATATCTTTTGTTATTTACAGATGTCACCACAATCATTTAGAATGCTAAACTGCTTAACACGGTCTCATTTCCATGTTCCCCAGTAATGTTTAACTTCCAGTAAAAACCCGGGAGATAAAAGTGTGTTATCTGTAGAAACTAATTCCACCCCCGTTGGTTATTAATTTCTGAACATCTGAATTCTTCTTTGTGGAAGAATGTATTTCAGTGAGTGCACCGAAAGCCTCAGGCTAGGGTCAGGTTTCAAGTTCTTGTCCTGGACTGTGACAATGATCGAAATCTGCTTTGGGTTCCATTTCTGAAATGCTTCCTGATCCACGGTATTTCTAGGATATCTTCATTCAGCACTTCTTGATCTTGGTGGCCATTAAGGTCCGAGAGCTCTTTCTTCTGGACAAGATCCTGGTCATTTTGTGGGCCTCATCCCTGAACCTATATTCCTTTGTAAGGACTGGAAACAAAGAGAGCATTCACCTGGCACCATGTCAGCAGGGCAGGCAGGTCCCCAAGTTAAGAACTTTGAAGCTTGGGATTATGTTGTTTTTGCAGCTCTTTTTATTATTTCCTCAGGAATCGGAGTATTCTTTGCCATCAAAGAGAGGAAGAAGGTGACTTCTAGGGAGTTTTTAGTTGGGGGCAAACAAATGAGCTGCGGTCCAGTAGCTTTGTCCTTGACTGCTAGTTTCATGTCAGCAGTCACTGTACTTGGGGCTCCAGCTGAAGTCTATCGTTTTGGGGCATCCTTCCTGCTTTTCTTCATAGCATATGCGTTTGTCATCATCTTTACCTCTGAGCTCTTTCTGCCAGTTTTCTACAGGTCTGGAATTACCAGTACTTATGAGGTAAGGGAAGTAATCATTGTCGGATGTCTAGATTTAATTGCTAAGGTGCCTACCAGTCAAGTTCCATGGGTCTATAATTCCTATAATCTGTGCCTGTATGTGGTTGGTGCTTAATGAATGAATGGATGCTTTGTACTAATAATTTGTACAGTGCTATAAACTTCTCAAGGCATACTCACATCACTTCTCTCATTTCATCTCTGTGGGTCAACAGTCTGGATTTGGTGCTTAGGAGTGGGTACTGCTCAGGTGCATACTGGCAAATATTTAACACTATTTGGAAAATTTAATCTGCCTTTTTAACATTTATCTCATGATTTTGTTAAATCTAGATAATCAGCAAAACAATAAATCAAGCCCTTAATTTGTAGTATTTGTCATCTTCCAAGGTGTGATTGTTTGTAGTAAGAATTTAACAATCAGCTTGAGCCTAAGCCTGTTTGAGCAGGCTCCAGAACATCCTTGGTTCTGGCCCAATTTGTACAACTCCGAATTTGTCATAATCACAAGAAACCACAGGATATGTTTAACAAGACCATTCAGTTTTAAGAAGACATCATTTGGTCCCAAAGAGATAGGCAGAATAAGAATGATCTTTATTTCCATTTTACATGTAGGGAAACTGAGATACAACTAAGCCACTTTTCTAAAGTCACATAAGTAATTATGGAGTAAACCCATAGAGTAATGAAGACTTCTTGCTCCCCAGACTAGGATCCTTTTTGACTGGATTATGATGAAGCTCTGAACATTTCATATAGAATCATGAAAATGGAAGGAAACTTAGAAGCCAGTGAGGTCAACCTATACCTGAAATTGAATTCTCTTGGTAGCCTGTGCTTAGAAATTTCCAATGGCAACAGCAGCTCATTTCAGTTTGGGAGAATTCTGCTACTAAGTTTTTTTTTTTTTTTGTACATATAGAATTTTCTTTAAAACCCAGATTTATTATTAAGCCTTCAAAGCTTCTTTTTCTTCCAGCAAATATGCATGTAAATACATGCACATGCACACACATATACATATAAATATAGATATATACACACTCTGTGGATTATTTTAAACAAAGTAAGTGTTTTTAGGAAAATTCCCCATGTTATTTGGAACAAAAGGGACACTCTCTCCCATTAATTTTCTAGTAGTTCAAATAGAAATAACAGCTATAGCATGAGACTCAAGAATTGAATTTTGGAACATCATCACTACAGTTGTGATAATAATAATCTTCATTCCATTTTGAATATTCATTAAAAAAATGTATATCTTTAATTTGATAAGGTGGAAAAGGTGGGAGGTGTAATCAGATGTCTACATTCTTAGGAAAGGAAGAGTGGTGGGGCAGAGTGCAGGATTTGGAGTCAGAGACAAAGGTTCAAAACCTGATTCTGTCATTTAATGTGTAATCTTTGACAAGTTCCTTTTAGTTTCTCTGAGTCTCAGTTTCCTTTTGGGTAAAATAAAGGGGGTTAGACTAGATGATCTTTAAGGAACCCTTCTAGTTCTAAATCTGGGGTGCTCAACTTACTGTCCTCCAGGATCCTGGGAGGGACTGAAGGCTGTTCGCCCCACTTCATCAATCCTATGAATGAATTGACCATCCAGATCACTCAATTCAGTCCAAGATATTAGACTTTTTAATAGAGTGAATTGTATTTACTAAAACTTATCTAAACTGCTGATTGTGCATTTAGATTGTTGTTCACGAAGAGGACCAGGGTATCAAGAATGTGATGCCATGGGGGTGGCTAGGTGGCTCAGTGGATGGAGCACCCACCCTGCAGCCAGGAGGACTTGAGTTCAAATTCGACCTCAGACACTTAATAATTACCTAGCTGTGTGGCCTTGGGCAAACCACTTAACCCCATTGCCTCACACACACACACACACACACAAAAGAATGCGATGCCATAACATGCCAAGTGAATTGGATTTAAGTGAGGGAGGACTGTACACCAGCCTCACTTTCTCCTCCAGAGTCATTTGGATCCAGTGGCCAGATATGGATGGAGAAGATTGGAGCTATGGGAAGCCTTGGCCTTTCTAAGTTAAGGTCTTTAATAGTTCTCAGTATGACTAAGGCAACATCTATTGAGTGATGAAGACTAGATATGAAAGAAATGAAGTAGAGAACAACCTCTTTAACTTAGTCAAAAATAATCAGTGGGGGTAGGGGGGGGAAAGACTCACAGAGTTTTTTGAACAAAACAGAAACAATTTCCTTTTGCATTCACTCTTAGTAGATTAGGATTCAGGCAATGACCACTTTAGTGGGGACTTTGTCTGGAACCTCTTGTTGCTCAATTATAAATGGGCTCAACAATAAGTGTTTTGACAGAGCCCCAAACTACATCTGCTGTGAAGATCAAATGAAATTACACTGGTAGAATGGATTGCCAATTTTGCTCAGAACTTCCCCCATGTGTGAAATGACCTCCCATCTCATTATCGGGTTGAATCTCCAATTGCCTCTGAAGCTGAGCATAGACGTGCAGAAAACTCTTCCCAATCCCCCCCACCTATATCTAGTCATTAATGCTCTCTTTCTCTTAAAATTACTTTGTCTTTTCACATATGAATGTGTATATATATATATATATATGTATGTATGTATGTATGTATATATGTATTTCCACCCCCTAACCCTGTTCCCTCACATATGCAGAACATGAACTCTATGAAAGGGTAGAGATAATAGCATTTTTGTCTCTAGGGCTGAGCATAGCATTTTGTTCATATTAGGGGGTTAATAAATATTTGTTGAATTAGAGTATTTAGGCATTGCAGTAAAATGAAAAGAACATAGTCTTGGATTCAGATGACCAGGTTTCACATTCTGCCTCCCTAGATTTCAGTTTCCTCCCCTGTAAAATGAGGAGAAAGTTACTGTAGAATTTGGATGGTCTTTGGAACTCATTCTAGTTCTAAACTGAAGATAATATGAAGTCATTGTGATATGCATGGAATTAAAAAGAAGGAAAAAAAGTAATAGACCCTTAAATATTATCTTTCCTCTTGAATTTGTTCTTCCTTTTGATTTATATTTTTGAGTGATGTTACCATTTACCATTTAGTCTCTGCTTTTGCTACCTTTGAATTAGCTTTGCTTCTTCCTTCTCCCTTATACATTATACCTAATAGGTTACTGGGACTTTTTATTTTTCCTTTACAAGATCCTGATACATGTGTCCTCTCTAGATCTTTCTTAATTCCCCACCTCTCTCCTTTCTACAATTTATTTGCTACCAAAATAACCTTTCCTATATATAAATATGCTCATTTCAGACTTTTGGTTAAACATATTGAGTCTCCATTATTTACTTCATCTGGCTTTCAAGACTTTCTATATGCTATCGCCTTTCTAGTTTTAGCTTATATTTTTCTTTGGTATTATTTGCTTTCTAGCCAAACTGGCCACTCTCTGGCTCCCAGACTTTCTCTGCCTTTTCTGATATTAGTCTGAAGTCTGGAAAACCAGTCTTACCCCACTTCTTCAGTTGAATTCCTAATTATCTTTTCCACTCTTAATTGAAATACCACTTCCTGAATGAGAACACTACTCATCCCTGGAAATGTGAGCCCAGTGCCAATTACTTCTTTCTTTATGATTGGCTTCATGTCTTATGATCCTACATATAATCAGTGTGAATCTAAGAAGTAAGGACTTCAGAGGAGAGCCTAGAGTACTAAATGTCCTTAAAAGAAAATAACCTAAGGAGAGAATTCAAGGTGGATGTTGATATAAATAGATTAGCATAGCTGGTTGGTTTTAAACTTAGGCAAAAAATTTCCTTTCTCTGGGTTCATTGTCTCTGTGTGAAGGGGTTGGATTAATGATTCCTAAAGTCCCTGAACTCCTGTGAGTGTAATCTATGTTGGAATGGAAGAAAGACCGGTTGACTTAAAGGCTGAGATGCATGGAAATCTCTTCAGTGTAGTTCAATTGGGCTCTTATTAACCATTAAGCGTCTTTCTACCTTTATGTCTATGATCTCATGAGTTCCTAGAGGATTCAGTTCCATTTAATACAAACTGATAAAAATGTATTTACTAAGTTTAAAACACTACTAGACTGCTGATGCAATGACAAACATGAAAAATTCCTTGCTTCCAAGGATGCTACATATATAGACATGAAGATGACTTTAGGAACAGAAGATTTAAAAGGTCAGTAGGTAGATGATTGGGTGACATAATTAGGAAAATCATTGGTTGTATTAGGTAGCTACTGGATGAAAGTTAATAATTCAAAAGATAGAAGTGAAATTGGAAAGCCTTGGTGACAGTAGGGACAACCTGGGCAAATATTCAGAGATAGGAGATAGAAAGGTTTGTCTAAAAATCAGGGAACAGGTCAGTTTGACTGTACGTTTAAATGAGAGATGTTGCAGGAGAAACATATTTTAGCTCACTATAAAGGAAAAAAAAACTTGTTAACAGAGTTCAAAAAAAGAAAGAAATGCAATGAACTGCCTTGTATGGTAGTGAGTCAACCACTGCTGGAGGTATTCAAGGCTGAAGCTATCTGGCTTCTTGGTAAAGATGTTCCTGTCCAAATAGGGGTTGAACCAGGAGACTTTTGAGACCTCTTCTTACTTTTACATACTTACTTACATCTGTGATTCTTAGGTTCATGAGATCATAAATGTAAAGTTGGAAGAGAACTTAATGGTTAATGAAAGTCCAATTCCCTCATTGAACACATAGGAAACTGAGGCATTTGAATCTATATAGAGGGAATGCTAGAAATATGGAGGTTGAGTCAGCCAGGATCATACAATCAATAAATATCTCAAGGTAGGATTTGAAGCAAAGTCTTCTTAAATCTCAATGCAGTGATTTCTTGATTATACCATGGTTCCTTCTAGATTAGGGGGTGGCAAAAGCACTGATTGATTTTTTTTTGTATATTTTCTTTTTTTTGTTTGTTTCCTTTAGTATTTACAGTTAAGATTTAACAAGGTGGTCCGGTATGCTGCTACACTTATCTACATAGTGCAGACGGTAAGAATCATTTCAAATTTGGGTTTGAGTCCTGAAGGGAGGTGAAGAGAGAATGTTCATGGGAATACATTTTTTCTAGCCCATGGTGTGTAGTGAGAGGTGAGTTGCTGCAGTTATGCTGGCAAATAAAACAAGCAACTTGGTACATGGGTAGCAGTTACTGAGATCCATGTCTACAGATCTAAGGCTAAGGGTAGGAAAGGTGATTGGATTGAATATGACATTTATTTTAAAGTACATATTTTCAGGGGCAGCTAGGTGGCACAGTGGATGGAGCACCGGCCCTGGAGTCAGGAGTACCTGAATTCAGGTCTGGCCTCAGACACTTAATAATTGCCTAGCTGTGTGGCCTTGGGCAAGCCACTTAGCCCTATTCGCCTTGTAAAAAAAACAAAAACAAAAAAACAAAAAAAAAACCAACTTAAAGTACATATTTTCATTTTCAAAACATCCCATTCTCTGTGACAAATGGAGACACAGAGTCCATGTGTTAAAGTGAATGGTGAGTTGGCCTTGGATTCAGGCCTCAATACTCCCAGATAATGTTCTAATATTAAGTTGTAGTATGTGGCCAATCTACAATGGCAGAAGGAGTTTCTTCACCAAGGAGATCTCTGCATTGGTGAAATAGCAAATGGAGGTAACAAGCAAATATATGATACATGAAGGATTCGAGCCATGTATGTTAAAACTATATGCTCAGGGGTGGCTAGGTGGCACAGTGGATAGAGCACTGGCCCTGGAGTCAGGAGTGCCTGGGTTCAAATCCGGTCTCAGACACTTAATAATGACCTAGCTGTGTGGCCTTGGGCAAACCACTTAACCCCATTGCCTTGCAAAAACCTAAAATAAAACCCCCCAAAACCCTATCTGCTCAGAGTTGTTAGTGAGCAACAACAATAATCTAGAAAGAGCAGAGTTGGGTTTAGGCTTTCTTTGGGAGTGGGCGTGGGACAGTTTTCAAGGATATGTAGATAATTTGTTCTCTTTGACTGTCCTCACAGCGTGTTCATGGACCTTCATTCATGGCTTATAATTTCTTTACAATGACTACAAATAAGTTGCCTATTTTTAAGAATAATTTATCATAAGTATATACATACATATATATTATATATATATATATAACAAATTGGGGATGACTCTTTAATGAAACCTATGGTCACACAGAAGAGATAAATGTAATGGTTTATAAGGTGCATAAAGAATGCCAATTATCTGGATTTTGAAATGTCTATTCTCCATTCATCCACTTGTATAATTTTCCTAAAGCTTGGGGTGTCTCATGTTGCTTCCCCAACCCCACCCCTTTCGATAAACTCCAGTAGCTTCCAGGATCAAATACAAACTACCATAGCCCCTTCCCACATTTCTAGTCATCTTATACCTATTCTTCAATTCAGAGACAATGGCCTCCTGGCTGTTCCACTAATAACATACTCTATTTCTTAGTTTTGGCAATTCTCTTTGGCTGTCCCCCATTCCTGCGATACTTGACTTCCTTCCTCTCTGACTTGTGAGCTCCCTGGCTATTAGAAGGAGAGATGAATTTTGAGCAATTGTTGAAAGTGACAGTGGTGGGGGTGGGGAGGACCTGGATAAAATATTCTTCCTCCTGGTCATTTATGCCCCAGCAGTATGGCAAAAGGTAGATATAACCTATGGAGGGTCAAAAGATAGGGTATCTTCAGAAAAGAGCTAGTTTTCAAGTGAGCTCAGATGATGAAAGAAAATTGAAAGGAAGAGGTTTAGCATCAGTTTTGGGGTCCTAGAGTTAGAGCAATAAGAGACCTTGAAGGGCATCTTCTTCAACTCCCTTATTTTTCAGAGGAGGAAACTAAGGCATAGAAAGGAAGTTGTTTGCCTCAGGTAACACAGGTGGGTAAGTGGAAGGCCTAATTTTGAGTTCAGGTCCTTTAATTCTAAATTAACCATTTTTTTCTCTCTGTGCCACAGCAGAGGAGAGTTTTCAAAGCATATAGGGAAAAAGGATAGCATGGGTAACATCCAAGTCTATGGTGAGGGTGCTGTCTCTGTAAAGGAAGGAGACTCAATAACACCATAGTGCATAGAGCTCTGGGACTGGAGTCAGGAAGACTCATCTTCATGAGTTCAAATTTTGTCTTAGACACTTACTAGCTGGGTGATTCTGGGCAAGTCACTCAACCCTATTTGTCTCAACTTCCTCACTTGTAAAATAATCTGGAGAAGAAAATGGCAAACCACTCCAGTATCTTTGCCAAGAAAATCCTTAATAGGGTAACCAAGAATTGGACATGATTGAAATGACTGAATAACAAAGGGGAAAGCTATAATAAAAGAAAGATGGAGGTGAATAAGATTAGGACTTTGGATACAAAGGAGAAGGTGAGGGAAATGGGAGTAAACTGTCATTTAAAGCAAGCTTCCTGTAGGGTTGATTTCCCCAATACCGAAATCCTAGCAGATGCTCTATTGATTCCAGGTATCCAGGCCAGGTGGTTTAGCTAGTATAAGAAAAGGTGTGGAAGAGAAAATGCAGGTCACTATGATCCAGTGGGAAGATGACTCAGGGATGTGTGACTTCATTGGTTAGCAGAGGGAGGTAGCTGGTTGATGGATTGATATTGGTAATGGAGATGTAGGGAGAAAAGCATTCCTTCTAGTTTGTCACCCTGTGGAGGAAAAAAAACCCAGGTTCCTTCTAGGTCCCATCTCTGAGATCATTCCATAATATGTCTCCAAATTAATATTCCTCTCTTTCTCTTACCAGCTTCTAGATTGGCCCCTATTATCCTTTAAATCATTTACAGAAGTATTCTAGAAGTATAATGATAAATAAGTTTTCTAGTCTTGTTTAGTCAGGAGATGAAGAAGGTGGAGAAGAAAGAGAATCTCCTTCAAATAAAGGCATAGAAGGACCAAGATATACCCACATTCACTGAGTTCTTACAGGGGCTAATTACTGTTCCCTTCCTTATTATGCATTCCTTATGTTTTCCACCTCCTCCCTGTGAAGTGGCAAGTGGAGGAAGAAAAATATATATGGTCTATAGCCACCATATGTATTGTGTTATGTCCCCTTAAAACCAATGGCTTTGAACAATTAAGTCTATGGTAAGGATGTTGCCACCCTCAAGAAAGTAGACTGCTGAGGTGACCACATTTGATGCTTGTGGGCTTTCAACCAACTGGTCAACAGCCTCTTTGCCAAACAATTCTTCCTCACCTCCTTCTCTTTCAGATCCTCTATACTGGAGTGGTGATTTATGCTCCTGCCTTGGCACTCAACCAAGGTGAGTTGTAAGGGAAATAATATCTCAACTGGTGCTCGTCTTGATTTCTGCAAAACGCATAAAGCATTGAAAGGTTTTTCTTAAAGCTAAGGGCTTTCATAGATGAAGGCTATCCACAGTGGCATTTAATTTAAGTGCATTACTAGTTGTTTTATCTATAAAATTATTATTATTATTATTATTTCTTAGTTTTTAAGTCTAATGGGATTTTAGGACTGCATTGTGGCAAGTCAGAATGAAAATTGACCTAAAATGTTGGAATTATATACACACAGCTTTGGGCCAGCTAGGTGATGCAGTGAATAGAATGCCTGGCCTGGAGTTAGAAAGATATTAGTTTAAATTAGTTTAAAGTTTTAGTCACTAAACAGTTCTGTGACCCTGGGCAAGTTACTTTACCCCATTTGTCTCAGTTGTAAAATGAATTGGGGTAGGAAATAGCAAAGAACTCCAGTATCTTTGCCAAGAAAGTCCCAAATGGGGTCATGTAAAAGGGGAACACACTGGAGTAGAAATGGCAACCCCCTCCAGTAACTTTGCGAAGAAAAGCCCTTAGACTGTCTGGTATCATATGGACATGATTGAAAGGCTGAACAAAGCTTCAGAGTGAGGAGAACATAATATATATATATATATATATATATATATACATATATATATATATATTTACAATTTTAATGAGCAAAGGAACAAAATATTTATTATAATCTGTTTGGACTTATTATTCTCCAAAATTCCAATGGATAAGGGGACTGATCTATGTAGAAATGGTTATTCAATCAATACCTATTTAAAAGGAAGAGACAGTACCTAGTTAGAAAGTCTTTTGGCCAGGCCTGCAATGACTTATTTATCTAATATCCAAAGTCCAAGTTAGCTTAGCACAGTGGGCTCATCATTAGAAGGCTGATCACCATGTGCTGAATTCCCACCCCCCCCACCCCAGAAACACCTGACAGCCACCAATGATAAAGAGATTGTTATGGATATTAATGAAGGTAGTGCCTACACTGGTGTAATAATTAGTCAGAAGCTGCGGGAAAAGTCTAAGTGTTATTGATAAGTCCTATTGTTTTATTTAATTGTTAAAATCCATTCAAAATGGCAGCGTTTAGGGTTGGCTAGGTGGCGCAGTGGATAAAGCACCAGCCCTGGAGTCAGGCGTACCCAGGTTCAAATCCGGTCTCAGACACTTAATAATTACCTAGCTGTGTGGCCTTGGGCAAGCCACCTAACCCCATTTACCTTGCAAAAACCTAAAAAAAACCAACTCAACAACAAAATGGCAGCGTTTCTTACCAAAGATTTGAATGATTTTAAAATTATGGTAAAAGGGCAGATGGTGACACAGTGCCATGCCTGGAAGTCAGGAAGACTCATCTTCCTGAGTTCAACCTCAAATATTTATTAGCTGTGTGATATTGGGTAAATCACTTAGCCCTTTTTTGCCTCAGTTGCCTTATCTGGCAACTAGGTGGTGCAGTGGTTAGAGAACTGGCCTTGGAGTCAGGAGGACAGGAGTTCAAATCTGGACTCAAACACTTGCCACTTACTAGCTGTGTGATCTTGGACAAGTCACTTAACCCTGATTGCCCCTCACCCAGGGGTCCTGATTCCTATCTGACCACTGGACCCAGATGACTCCAGAGGAGAAAGTGAAACTGGTGACTTAGCACAGCACCCCCTCACTCAAATCCAATTCACATACTTGTCATGGCATCACCTCCCTGATGTTGTGGTCTTCTTCATAAATGAAGGACAAGGGGCAGCTAGGTGGTGCAGAGCACTGGCCCAGGAGTAAGGAGTACCTGAGTTCAAATCTGACCTCAGACACTTAATAATTACCTAGCTGTGTGACCTTGAGCAAGCCACTTAACCCCACTGCCCTTGCAGAAACTTAAAAAAAAACAAAAAAGAAAAAAAAAGAAAAATGAAGGAAAACATTCTTCTTCTTCTTATTATTATTAATTATTAAAATGAACTGGAAAAGGAAATGGTAAGGCATTCTAGTATCTTTGCCAAGAAAACCCCAAATGGAGTCGTAAAGAAGTGGACAGAGCTGAAATGACTGAACTACAAAAATTCTGATATAGCTCTACTAATTAGGGGGGCATGATGAGACCAAAGACAGAAAGATCTGTAATCTGGGAAAAATCTTTTATTTTTAAGTCCTCTGGGACTTCGGGACTCAGCTGTGGTAACTTATAAGATGATGCTCCATGCTTGATGGAAGTCAGTTTCCTAAGGGAGTCTGTAACTAGACTTGCCCCTTCACATCAGGTGAACTCTCTTATGCCTCAGTTTCTGAAAACTTCTGTTTATTGACTTTGGAGAAACTTCTTATAACTTTCCTTTCCTTTCACAGTGACGGGCTTTAATCTCTGGGGATCTGTGTTTGCTACAGGAATTGTCTGCACGTTCTACTGTACTCTGGTATGTATGTATTGCTCAGAGAAAGTTTTGCCAGCCTAAGATGTAATAAGGCCAAATCACAACTGGCAGGACTCTAATTCCAGAGTGGATGATTATATTTCAAAGTTATATGATGGGGAAAAAAAGACTGATTTGACTACACCTATTTTTCTAAAATATGAATATTTTTCTTCAAATGCATTTTTATTGCTAGCCTCTAAGGTAAGCAAAGTATAACGTGAGCTGATGGTAGAATGTGATAACAAATACTCAGATTTACCAGTGGAAAAATTACCTCAGGCTACGGCTACATATCATTTTGGTATTTGTTTTTTGGGAGAACTGGTGAGAAAGGGACTTTTTTTCAATCATTAGCCACCTTCACCCATAGGCAACCCTTACATTGCCTAAGAAAAATGATCTCTCCCAATTGTCTACTTGTTAAGACAGAGGGGGTGATTGTACATGTGAGCAAGATGGTTATATTCAGTCAATTTTAAATGTCATCAATTCCAGGACTTGGATGTCGCTATTGACTAGTTTTTAGTAAACCTGGAACTATTTCCTGCATTTTGATCTGCACTCACTCAATTCTTTAGTCTCAAACCCTGAGAGATGTCAGCAATATGTTTAAATAGACGATAACAATTAACTGTGATATCCTTCTTCTAGGAGAGCAATTGGACGTGGGTAAGAAATATGAGTAACTAGTTTAGAATGTGGGTACACAGACAACTGTCTCTGGATGAAGAATATTTTTATCTATTATCACTCAACAGATAGCCAATAGATGATACGGTTACTAGGTATAGCATATAGTATACATTTTAGATAGCAGCAAATTATCTTAGATGTCCTTTTCAGCATTCACAATTGTTTTGAAATGTCTTTCATATCCATTTCTTTTCCTTTCATCCCCACTGTCATCACTCTTGCCAAGATCCCCATCACCTCACACTAGGACTACTAAAATGGCTTTCCAACAAGGCTCCATTGCTTTTGCTGTCATTCAACTCAATCCATTAAACACTAAAGCTAGATAAAACTTTCTAAGTAATCTATATCATTATGTCTTTCTTTGACTTAAAAAACCCAAACTTTCCAGTGATTTCTGATTGTATATATATAATGAAATTCAAATTCTTTAGTCTGAAATTTGAGACTAACCATTATTTTTCCCAACCCAATTAATCTCATCATGTCTTCCTATTCACCAGGACAAACTCTCTGCTCCCTTAAAGGCTGTTTCTTCACTGAATGCCAGAATATGATACCCATTTTCCAGGCTCTATATTTTTTGTTCATGCTGGTTTTCCCTTCCCCAGAGTCTTACTGATAATCTTTAAACTCTGGATAACCCTTTGGATGGCCAAAGTGGCACTTTATTTACACAATGCAACACTGAATTTGACTTTTCAGCTTGACAGTATGGCTCTCTAGCTGATTTTACTCTTCTCATTCCCCTAGTTTCAGATTAAGATCCTATATTTTCCTTCAAAACTCAACTTGGGGGCCACTTCCTTAAGGCTACTAGATGACATAGTACATAGCAGGCTGGATATGGAGTTAGGAAGACCCAAGTTCAAATCCTACGCCTGATACTTCCTACATTATGAATCTAGACAAGTCACTTAATTTTTGCTGCCACAGAATACTTACTTACAAAAATGGAGGTGATAATAACACCTATTTTATAAGGCTGTTATCATGATCAAATGAGATAGGGAGAGGAGCTAACTAACATTTTTAAGTACCTATTTTGTGTTAATATCTCATTTGAGCTTTTTCACAACACTGGGAGTTCAATGTTGTTGTTAATTATTCATTTCAGATCCTTTGTGATCCTATTTGGAGGGTTTTCTTAGCAATGATATTGGAGTGGTTTGCCATTTTCTTTTCCAATTCATTTTACAATGAGGAAACTGAGGCAAACAGGGTTATGTAACTTTCCTTGAGTTACACCACTAGTGTTTGAGGTCATATTTGAAAGCATGAAGATGAGTCTTCCTGTTCCACCTAGTTGCCGATTCGGGAAGGTAGATTCTATTATTTTTCTCATTTTATAGTTGATGAAACTGGGGCACAACTAGAGAATATGTGAGATTGAATTTGAGCTCAGGTTTTACAGATTTTAGACCTAGTGCTTGATCCCCTGGACCACCTACAATATTCTACACAAGTTATTAGCCCGATCTTTGTTTAAAGATTTCCAGAAGGGGGAAACCATTATATACTGAAGGAGTTTAATCTTCTTTTCAGAAATTCAGTTAAGAAGTTTTCTTGATCTGGACCCTGATTTTGTTTTCTGGCCTTTCTCCCTCCTTCTCCTCACTCATCCCCCCCCCCCAAAACCATCCTCCCTTTTTTTCATTCAGGATATCTTTTACCACTGTCCCAATTCAATCAGTCATCTATCTGAGAGATAAGGAAAAAATGTCCTACTGCTTCCTTGGATCCTTTTTCATAAAATACTCAATGTACTTTCTGCTGAATTTATTTGAATTTAAGAGTTCTAATTTGAAACAATGGATTATATCCTTCTACTAAGTCAATGGCAATTTAAAAGGTTGTATTCCTCCATGGAATTAAATCCAAATTGATTAAACTCACCAAACATTTATTTTCTGACTAATGCAAATCTGTCTCATTGCAATTTGAATCCTTTCTTTTCTTATCACAAAGGAAGACAAATATTCATCATTTCAATATGATAACTCAGACTCAATGAATACTAGTATAAACCTCATCAAGATTGTTGGTTAGATTAGATGTCTGGAATGATATAGACAAAATATCTGGGTGACTGAGTCTTTACCATACCTAATTGAATGGGTCAGATATTTTACCACTATACAGATAGTCGTGTTTTGAAAGGAAACCAAAGCCCTCTTGGGGATCTGAAATCATTTAATACAATCACCTCATTGTATATATGGGAAATTAAATTCCCTTTCAGCTCTAATAATCTATGAGTTTCAGTTTAAGACTTTGGTTTGAGTTTTATCTGAGTTATCCATCTTAACAGGCAAAGTACAGGAGACAATGATAGAAAGAAGATCTTGGAAAGATAATATAGGGATTCAAGTGTAAGAGTATGGTAGGATGGATAGGATGCTGGATATGGAGTCTCAAAATATCTGGTTTCAAATACTACTTCTGTCATTAAGCCCTTTCTGGACTTCTTCTGTCATTTGTAAAAAGCAAAAGTTGTATGAGATTTCCTCTAAAGATCTCTTTCAGGTTTGTATCCACAATCCTGTACTGCACAAAGAAAAGCCTTCTTGAATTTTGGAATAGGGAGATCAGGGAATAAACCAAAGACTCTTGCCAGTTTTGATTTGAAGAATTCACATTATTCTTTGTATTCCAGGGAGGATTAAAAGCTGTTGTGTGGACAGATGCATTTCAAATGGTTGTCATGGTTGTCGGGTTCTTGACGGTTCTCATACAAGGGACAGCACGTGCTGGTGGATTTCAGAACGTAATAGACCAATCACGAAATGGGTCTCGACTTGAAATACTAGAGTATGTCTAATGTGATTTTATTCTGCTTTGGATGACCTTTCCTTATTTTTTAATAATAGCATCTTGGAATCAAGCAACATGACCTGATCTCTGCTTGTCTCTCTTATAGTTTTGATGTAGATCCTTTGAGAAGGCATACCTTTTGGACAATCGCTGTTGGTGGAACCTTTACATGGTTAGGCATCTATGGTGTTAATCAGTCCACAATACAGAGATGCATCTCTTGCAAAACAGAAAAGCATGCTAAGGTGTAAGTTTGTCTTCATCATCATCATCAACATAATGACTTATTGAATGCCTACTATTTACCTGAGCATATGAACAAATTAAGCACCTTCTTGATAAAGCTAAAACTCTCAGCATAAGACATTCTCTGTAAGATCTAAGAGCTTCTTCCAATGAGTTTGAAGAGATAGATCATATAATAGCTATATAGTGTGATAGAAACAGCCATAAATTATGAACTCCTTTAGGGCAGGGACTGTTTTGGTTTTGTATGTATATCACTAATACCTGGGATAGTACTATAGACTATAGTAATCACTTATTAAATGATTATGGAAGTGAAATCAGGACTGATGTTTTAGCACTAACTGTCGGTTACTAATTGTATAACTTGACTTCTCAGTTTCTTCCTCTGGGAAATGAGAGAGTAGGAGAAGATACTCTTCTGGTTCCATTGTTCTTTGTAGTGATGAACTATTATAATCCAACCATTGTTAGACTTACAGAAATATTTTCAAGTGACAGGAAACTGAAGGAAGGATTGGTTAGGGCACATAGTAAAAGTTTATCAAAGGGAGTGAACCTCAATATGTTTTCTAAGGGCAGGATTTAGATGATTTGGGGGGAGTAGACCCTCCTTTTCCCCCTCCTCAAAAAAAGGCAACAAAGAATCTTGGCAGAAATGGATATGTCATGAATGAGCAGAGGACAATGAGTATTTTGAAAAGAATTAAGGGTCTTTGAGTTATAGCAGGAAATTGTTGATTAACTTTTGATTTGAATAGCATACTTATGGAGTGATTTTTAGCAAATTATTAATTAATGATCTCATCAGAAGCACTGATCAAAGAGGATCACACAATCAAAGCTCTATCCATGGAAGGGATTTCAGTAACTGGTTCAATCCTTTTATTTTCGGGTAAGGAAACTAAGGCCCAGAGAAGTTAACATATTTTCCTCAAGTCACAAGGGTAATAGGTAGCATAACTGAAATTCAATTTCAGGTCAGAGGATAATAGAATAATAAATTTAGGGATCTTATAAACCACTTGACCCCCAAATTCCTTCATTTCCTCATCAGATAAAGAAATTGAGGACCAGAAAGGTCCTGCTCAATGTCACATAGGTAGTAAGAGGAGCACCTTGATTTTTTCAAGTTCATTTAACAATTTCATGATATACACTACAAGTGTAGAGACACAGCTAACAAGTTTTCTTTCTATATTATTTTAAATATACACTAAAGGTGGTTAAATTATACTGGGATTTGATACTGTTAACACCTGAAATATCACGATTGCTGCCACCTTTCTAAGAAAAATCTCTTTAAAGATTTGTTTTATGTAACAGCTGTGTTCCTGAGAAGTTGTGCTTCAAATATATTTTTGTTTATATCAAATTACATCTTAGATGCATTAATCAGACTTTCTATTTAAAAAATAACTGAGTTGAAATCGTATGATTAGTGAAGAAATTTTAGCAAAAAAAAATCCCTCAGTTAAGCTGTCTGGCATCTGAATTTTTCATACTTAAGTTTTGTCTAATATTATGGTTAGGATGAGCTTCCCCTCCTCCTATTATTCCTTTTACCCTTCTTATCCTATTGCTACTCCCCCCACCTTCTTTCTCCTAATTTTAAAACAAAAATTTCCAAGCTTCATTCTTCAGTAGCTCACTTCTCTGAAGCATTACCTTAGCAGCAAAAGTCCATAAATGGGTTTTAATAATACCAAAGAGGTTGCTTTTAAAATAACATTTAATCCATAAAATAAAATTAATCTGGTTTTAAAGTCTTAAATGAAGTGCTCACCTGGAGGGGAAAATCTCTTATTTTCTTTAAGTAACAAATGCTATGTTGATTGTCCTTTTTTCTCAAAGAGGACTATGAAATCAGGGATGTGATGCCATGACAAGCACATGAATTGGTTTTAAGTGAGGGGGGTGCTGTGCTAAGCCACCAGCCTCACTTTCTCCTCCAGAGCCATCTGGATCCAGTGGCCAGATATGGATCAGGATGACTGAAGATGCCCTGGATTGACTTACTCAAGGCCACACAGCTACTAAGTGGCAAGGGTCTGAGATTGGATTCGAACTCCCATCCTCCTGACTCCAAGGCCAGTGTTTTATCCACTGTGCCACCTAACTGCCCCAACAAGTGTTAAATATGTGCTCCTGTTTTAAGTTGGAGATTGGGCTATAGCACCTCTGAGTTCCCGTCTGATTGAGATTGTATGACCTCCAGTGAAGCCAATCAGGCACCTATTCCACTTTTGAACAGTTTTAATTTAATTTAAAATTATTAGAAAGGTTGTCCTTATATTTAGCTGAATTCCATTTCTATATAATTTCTGGTTCTGATTCTGATTTAATTTGCCAGATGTAAATCTAAATAATAATAATAATAATAATAATAAATACATGAAGATTATCAAATAGTTGATCATAGCTATTGTCTTTCCTAAATGTTCTTTTCTCCAGGTTAAAAAAAAAAGCCCAGAAACCTTCCCTGCATTATATGACATTTATTTGGAGCTTCTTGCCTTCCTGGGGATTCACCTTGGGATACAATTGACCTTACCAATGTTTCTCCTGAAAGATGGTGCCCAGAACCAGATATACTTCTGCGTGTGTAATTTGTCCAAAGCTTCTCATGTGAATTGCCCTTTACAAGTCTTTTAAAATGTATATTATCTCATTTGATCCACACATCAGCCCCTTGAGAACGGACTCTATTACAAGGGATAATTATAGACCTCTCATCTTCTCTCTTCTAGGGCACTTTATCTTAACTTAGTTGGTCTCTGGACAATTTTGATCTGTGCAGTCTTTTCTGGCTTGATCATGTATTCTCACTTCAAGGATTGTGACCCCTGGACTGCTGGGATCATCTCAGCACCAGATCAGGTATGAATGCCAACAAGGTGGGGTGCCAGGAGGGACCAGATGGGATGAACTTGCAGCTCATTTCTAGATGATCCACAAAAGACAAGAAAACCACATAAAGGGCAGCATGGTCTAATAGAAAGATCGTTATCCTAAGAAACTAGAGATAAAGGCTCTAGTATAAACTCTGCCATTGACTTCTCCTGTGACTTTTGGCAAATCACTAATCCTCTATGGGTCACATTTTCTTCATATGTAAAATGAAGGAATCAGACTAGACTGACTTTAAGATGACACATGGCTCTAAAATACTATGATTTATTAATTTTCAGTTGTTTATGCTTTTTATTGGGGAGAAGTAGTCTGGTGAAATGTAAACACTTGATTCTTTTTAAAAATTTTATTAATATCTTTTATTTAACATCAACTTCATTTCCAAATCCTCTCTGCCTAGCTTTAAAACTATACCTTGTAGCAAGAAGAAATAAAAAAATAAAGTCTAGAAGGAAGGAAAGAAGAAAGAATAAAAGGAAGGAAGAAAGGGAAGGGAGGGAAGGACAGAGGGAAGAAAAAAGGGGAAAAAGCAGGACAACAAAACTAGCCAACACAGAAATGTTTCTAGAAAATACAGTGTTTCACATCTTGTATCTCCCAACTCTGCAAAGTAGGAAGGAAGGATCTGCTTTTTCTTTTATCTGTGACTGGGACAATGCAAATAGAATGCTTCCATCTGCCACCCAGAAGTGCTGAATTAAAATCTAACCTCAGATACTAATTGTGTGACCCTAGGCAAGTCACTTAACCTCTCCTTCAGTTTCCTCATCTATAAAATGAGGATAATGAATGTAACTACCTCCCACAGTTGTTAGGAAGATCAAATGAGATAATATTTGTTAAGTGCTTAGCATAGTGCCTAGTAAATCATCATCATCATCACTGTCATCATCGTCATCGTCAATCTCTTCTCTGCATAAGGCTTGGTTCATTTACAACCATTCAACCTTGTGGATTTTTTTTAATTCTCCATTTTAAAGTGTTGATGTTATATATATTATTTTCCTATTTCTGCTTATTGTCCTCTTCCTCAGTTTCCGAAAGACTTTAGTTTGGAACATTTTAAAACAGGAGTTCTTAATCTTTTATTCAGTCATGGACTCCCTTGGCAGTCTGATGAAACCATTGTAGCTCTTCTCTGAATAATGTTTTCTATAGCACTTTAAAGTCTGCCAAGCACTTTCCTGTTATGATTTCATTTTATCCCCATGATAACTCTAGGGGGTGGGTACTATACTATGTTTTTTCACTATTTTACAAGTGAGAAAAGTGAGGTAACCAGAGACTAGGTGACTTGCTCAGAGTCACATTGCTAGTAAATGCCTGAAGATGAAATTGAAATCAGACCTTCCTGACTATAGGTCCATTACTCTATTGACTGTACCACCTACTTGAAGTACATAAAACATATAGATTGCGGTGGAAAACAATTATATTGAAATTCAATTATCAAATTTTTGAAACTTAATACTGAGATTTCTCCACTATAGTCTTTCTCTGATCTTCATCATGGAATGGAGGTGACACTATAAAGGCCATTCAGTGTAGAGTCTTAGAAAATTGCCTATAGTGGAAATTAGATAGCAGTGGATAGAAATTAGCCCTGGAATCAGGAGGATCTGAGTTCAAATTTGACTACAGATACTTAATTAGCTGTGTGCTTCTGGGCAAGTTAGTTAACCTCAAATGCATCAAAAGCAAAATCCCTCCAAATCCCAAAAAAAGTAAAGTTGCCTAGGATATTGAAAGATTAAGTGAACTACTCAGATCCACATGGCTGATATTATATCAGAATTAAAGCCAGGTCTTTTGTGTTTTCAAGGTCAGTTCTGTATCCATTATGCCACACTTCCCCTTTACCTTTCCATCTCTTGACATTGAATAAATACTAGTGTCACCTGACAGCTATCTCTTACTTAGCCTCTGCCTCATTTCATGAGTAGCCAAACTCTAGTACATATGTCTTAGATGAAAATTGTAGATTTGAACTCAGATCTTTCTAACTCCAGGTCTAGTGCTCTATTTTTAAAACAAAATTTATCTATTTAAATAGTGGAGTTAAGTGACTTGCCCAAGGTCACCCAGCTAGGTAATTATTGAGTGTCTGAGGTCAGATTTGAACTCAGGTCCTCCTGACTCCAGTGCCAATATGCTATCCACTGTGCCATCTAACTGCCCCCTTTAGTGCTTTATCTATTGAACTGCTTAGCGGCCTTCTGTGTTACACATGACTGTCATTCTAATATGCTATGGTTTAGTCAAACTGGTGTCACATAAACCTCTACCTCTCCCATCTTTATGCCTTTCCTAGACTAACCCCCAGATGCAATCTTTTCCCTCTTCCTCTTAGGATAACAAAGTACCATTAAAGCTCAGTTCAAATACCCCCTTTTCTATGTGGTTCTTTTTTGATTCCTCTCTGCTTACCTCCAGTCATTAATGTCCCCTTGCTAAAATTGCCTTATATCTTATTATTTATATTTATTTTCATATTACATTCATAAAATATACTTTATGTTCATATTATATTTATGAAAGAGCTGAAATCTATACCAGTGAAGTATTACCCCTATAGTACCCATCAATTGGAGACTGGCATACCATTATGCTAGAAGAAACAATGGAAGAGACAGGTTCAGAGAAACCTGGGACTTCTACATACTGATATGGGGCAAAGAAAGCATAGCCAAGAGAACAATTTGTACATAATGACAACATCATAAAGATGGAAGAGTGATGCGATGACTAGCCGTGATCCAGGGGAATGAGCATGAACCATGCTACCCATCTCCTGAGAGGTGGTGGACTCCCAGAGCAAAATGAGACACACACATCCCTTCCCAAAAGGCAAGATCTACATTTATGGTGCTTCTGATATTCCTTGGATGACTGGTAATCACATCTCTCCTTTTGTCCCCAACCTCTCTCTAGCTGATGCCATATTTTGTCATGGATATTTTTGCCTCAATGCCAGGTCTCCCAGGACTATTTGTTGCATGTGCCTTCAGTGGAACACTGAGGTAAGCTGCCTGAAAACTATTTGCTATAATGAAAGATAATGCAATATAATGAGAAGAGGGGCTACTTGGAGTCAGGAAAATCTGATACATGTTGGTTGTATGACCTTGGATGCATCCTTTAACTTCCCTGTGATTTTAGACAACTAAGATTAGAACTTACAGAGGAGCTGTAGATAGGAAACTATCTGTATATATATATATATATATATATGTATTTGTACTTGTTTGTATGTGTGTGTATATATTATATTATATTATATTATATTATATTATATTATATTAATTATATTATATTATATTATATTATATTATGCATTTTATGGTACCTACTATTTTGCAAAAAAATTATCTCATTTCTATCCTCACAATAAGTCTGGGGTTAGGTTCTATTATTATTATTATCCCCCATCTTATAGTTGAAGAAACTGAGGCAAGGAGAGATTAATTGACTTGTCCAGGTTCCCCAAATTAGTATCTGAGGCCAGATTTAAACTGAAATCTTTATGATTCTAATTCCAATTACTCCAGTCAGTCAAATGAGTTTCCAAACTTGGAGTTCCCTATTCTGAAGAAGTCATGATTAGGTTTAAGGAAAAAAGGAAAAAAGAAAGAAAAAGACTGTGTGTGGGTCAGGGGTCCAAATGTCACCTTTGTTTAAAACAAAATTACCTGGTCACTGACTACTTTGATCAAAGATAAGTATGAAAATCAATTTTCTTTTCTTCAATGGGGCTAATGTTCAATGCTATGATCGATCTTTTTATAGCGGTCTAAAGTGATATGGTTATTGACAATAAAAACGTTCCCATCCGCAAAGCACTCTGGGCAAGGAGACTGCTTTCTTTAAACAAAGGAGCAGGAAACTGGGAGAGCTACCAATTCTCCTGTGTGAACAGGTCTCTCTGTCTGCCTAGATAAGAAATTGACTTTACTGAGCCAGCCAGGAATCTAAATTTAAGAACTTGGCATCTGTGCCAAGGACACTCTTACTGCCATAACTCAAAGGAGGGCCACAGCTCATAGCACCATTGATACTGACTGCTGGGAGTTTCTTATTAGGGAAGGACAAATTTGGGAAGCCAGTGGTTGGACAAAAGATAGGCAGATGAAAATGCTATGTAGAAGTAGTGCTAGGTTTGAATTCTGCCTTGGGTAGTTTCGATCTGAGAGGACCTAGGGAAAATATAATTTTTCTTCAGTTTCCTTCTCTTTGGCAAAATATCAATGCCACTCAGCTTCTGTTTCCTTCTGTAAAATGAAATTAATAATAGTCCCTATATCACTGGATTGTTGAGTAACTTCTGTCCTTGTTAACAGCTCTGATCAAGAACTTAGTTTAGGGGCAGCGAGGTGGTGCAGTGGATAGAGCATGGGCCCTGGAGTCAGGAAGACCTGAGTTCAAATCTGACCTCAGATACTTAATAATTACCTAGCTGTGTGGCCTTGGGCAAGCTACTTAACCCCATTTGCCTTGAAAAAATCTAAAAAAAAAAAAGAACTTAGTTTAGGGGTAGTGAGATGGTGCATTACCTAGCTGTGTGACCTTGGGCAAGTCACTTAACCCCATTGCCTTAAAATAAAAAAAATATATATTAGAAAAAAGAACTTAGGCCAAGGTCTACCACTAAATCCAGTGTTGTCTCCAGGTGGCCGGACCCATATCTGACCACTGAACTCAGATGACTCTGGAGGAGGAGGTGAGGCTGGTGAATTAGTCCAGCCCCCTCACTAAAAACTAATCTAATTCATGTGCTTGTCATGGCAGCACCTCCCTGATGTCATGGTCTTCTTTGAAAATGAAGGACAATCATTACTCAATAATACTGGGTTAGGAACTTCATAATTTTTTTTAAAAATTCAATTCAATTAACACCATAGCACATATAAACTGATTTTCTGGAAAAACAGAACAATGACCTTAGAGAAAATGGGACATAAGTCAGAAAAGTTTTGATGGGGGGAGGTTTTGTGGAAAGAAACTTGAAGTTAGAAAATCTAGATTTTTGCTAGTAGAATGACAAAACATTTGACTTTTCTTTTATTTCTAGATCTTTAAAATATTGTTTCTCCTCATTTTTGTTTTTAAAAAAACTAGATACATTTTAATTTTTTAAATTTAATTTTATTATAAACAAAGATAGGTTTCAATATTCATTTTTTATAAACGTTTAACTCCATAGTTTTCTACCACCCTCCTTTCCACCCCCCTCCTCATGGCAATGAGTAATCTGATGTAGGTTGGAGGTATACAATAGTGTTTAACATATTTCCATATTAGTTATTTTCACTTGACTTTTCTAGCCTCAGGTTCCTTTTCTGTAAAATTTTGGTTTTAGGGATTCTTCCAGCTCTATTTCTTATGATCTTAAATTTGCTTCTGTAGCATTATACATTCTCTGGGGATGTCTACGTAGTGTTATTGTGAAGCTGGGGGTGGGGTAGGTAAAGGAAGTCTAGCGCTTAGCAGGAAAAGGTAGATAATGAGAAATGAGTTAAATGTCTTCCAAGTCAGATTTTTGCCTTTCTCAGAAGTTTGCTTGGAGCTATTCCCAAGGAGTGCCAATCTCCCCCCCAAAGCATTTCTGAATAGGGCATAGAATAGATGAACAATTAAGTTGCAATATTAGCCCGTGCTGGCACATGAATCTTTACATCTATCTCAGGGTTTTACGAGAGATTTCTATTAAGAGTCTTGGCAGACACGATCTTTTTTTTTTAAATGGGCTGACCCAGCAGATATGATTTGCTCAAGCACAGAATAAAGCTTATCTCAGAACTAAGAGAAAAATGGAATTATATATATATATATATATATACATATAATTTGAAAACAGCAAATTGAAAGTGGATCACTTGTTAAAACCATTTTGGCTTGATAAATTAATAATAACCATAACAACAACAACAATAATAATAATAATAATAATAATGAAACACCAACCAGTCCTACCAAGTTAAAAAATGTGAGGGGAAGATAGTTTCATTTATTTAATTGTTTTATAAGTAATTGCTTTGAAATATGTCCAAAGTATTTTTTATTTATTTTTGCTTTAACTTTATTGTTATTTAGTCCTTGTCTCACTTGGGCAGGTCTTCTCTCTAGCCTTTGCAAATACCCAACCCCATTTGCAAATGCGTCAGCTTTTGTCTATGTGTTTTTGTGTAAGAGAATGTATTACAATCTATCTCCAAAGACTTTACATTTTAAGAGAGAATAAATAGATAATTATTATAAGCAATAAAAAATAACAAAGCTTAGCATTGTAATTTCCAGCCCTCCTAGAAGTAGCCAGAGCATCCTCCATCCCTGTTTACAGTTCTGATGCTGACATAATGGCAACTATAAGAAGAATAGCTGGCCTTTATTTATATAGTGCTTTATATAGTGTATTATGTCATTTGATTTTTTTTGCAAGGCAAATGGGGTTAAGTAGTTTGCCCAAGGCCACACAGCTAGGTAATTATTAAGTGTCTGAGACTGGATTTGAACTCAGGTCCTCCTGACTCCAGGGCCAGTGCTCTATCCACTCCTCCACCTAGCTGTCCCTTGTCATTTCATTCTTATAGCAGACCATTGAGTTAGGACCTTTTATAGAAGAAGAAACTGAGGCTGAGGGAGATTCAATGTCTTCTGTTCACACAGGCAGAAAATGTCCGAGGCACAGTTCAGACTTAGCCTCTCCTGAATCTCAGAGACTAACACTTCATCCCCTGTGCTGCCCAGCAAATAGATACCAAGGGCTGATCTGTCTCATTTAGTGCTACATAATCAGCATAAATACTATGTAATTGTCCAGTGAGTAGGAAGCTTTGAACTTGATATGAAAGGCTAGCATTTAATTCAACAAACATCTGTCTTCTATGTAGCACACACTATTCTAAGAACTGGGTAAGAAGTACAAATCAGCTCATGACCTCAAGGGACATAGGCTTCAGAAATAATAACCAATAGTTTATTGGTAAGTTCTGGTTCTGAAATACTTGGAGTCTTAGCTCATTTCTTGGGGAGATAGGTTAATTTCTGCTCCATAAAATATAATAAGTATAGATAATTTGCATTAAATATCTTCTACACTATTGACTTCTTCCTTTCTAATAGACTGATGTCCTTCTAATGGACTGATGTCCTTCCCAGTAGACTCCTTCTTCCTTTTTCTCCCCCCTCCTTCTTTTAATAGTTGGGGTTAAATTACTTGGTCAGGGTGATACCCTGGATGCCCTCAAGAATAGACTTCTTGCTAAAGGTCCCATTTGCCTGATGGTGTGTAAAATCAGTAGACTGGATAAATAATGATAAAACTGATACTTTTGGGCCAGCTTGAACTAGTTTGGGAGATACGAGTGTTAAATATTCAATGTGAGCCTTTTAAAAATCTGTGAAGTCCTGAAATTTAGGGATTGTTTTATTATTTTCTTAATTACATAGAAAAAGTTATAGATAAAATGTTGCTGATGTCGATTAAACATAAAAGAATCTCAGATTTAAAATTTAAGAAAGTGATAGACAAAATGTTAATAATGCAGATTAAACTCGAATCTTAGACTTGATTTAAGAAAGTGATAGATAAAATGTTAATACCACAGATCAACTTTAAAAGTATCCATCAACCACACTTTTGGGGGGGGGAAGCTTAAAATTAAACATTTACTAGCACATTCTTGATATGACTAATCTACAATGAGGCTGGGATTATAGATATGCAACTAAAATCCACTAAGGCTAGAGCTCTGGATCCAGAAACAGGAAAATGAGTTCAAATGAAATCTCTGATACTTCCTAGCTTTGTGACCTTGAGCAGGTCATTTAACTTACTTTTGTCTTGCTAACTTAATTTTTCAACTATAAAATAGCACCTACTTCTCAAGGTTGTCATGAGGTTCAAGTGGGATAATATTTATAAAGAGTTTAGGTCAGTCTCTGTCACATAGTAGTCATTATAATTGGTTATGACTGTTTGTCCATCTTCCTAAATTTAGACTTGGCAGAGTTTGTCTGTACATACATTATATATATATATATATATATATATATATATATATGCATATATATATGTATACATATATACACACATATATAGACACACACACACACACACACACACACACATATATATATATATATATATATATATATATATATATATATATATATATATATATATGTATGCTACAATGATTGTGGGGCAGGTGACCATCAAGGATTCCTATATAGGAATTCTCTTTCTCTCCCTGTTACAAAGTGCCTGGGTTGGAGTGAATTTCTGTAGGATGAAATGTCCCTGGCAAAAGAAAAAGTACCCACTATGAAAGCTTAGAAATGGTAATTAGTAAGTTTTCCCTAGTGTAGTTTCATTATAAGAAATTACAAGGAAAACTCCTTTACATTATAATATATATTTAATTCCTTGCCACATCTCTGAACCTTAGAACAAAACCTATTTGGCCCTTTTTACAGACTTCAGAATATTCTAACAAAGCTTGAGTCTTTGTCCACCTTGTACTAGGTCAGAGGTTCTTAATCTGGGTGAAATGATTAGATTTTAAAAGGATTGTGAACTTGAATGGGAAAATTACCAATTTTCATTAGCTTTTGGCTTCCTTTGTAGTTTTATGCATTTTATTTTTATGGATTTAAGAAAGATTATTCTGAGAAAGGTCTGAGAGAAATCACCCAATTGACAAATGGGTCCATAACACAAGAAAGACTGAAAACCTCAGGATACTATGGAAGACAGCACTCTGATGTTTCAAATCTCTAGAGAATGGGGACAAGAGAAATATATACTGGAAACATATTTTGCATTTCAACTTTCTCCTATTTGTCCTGTCAAACTAAATATCCAAAGTCTATTGACTAGGATCACATGCTGGGTCTTAATTCCTGGAAGAATTGAGTTCCATTTAAACCATTTATCTTAATTTATATTCCTTAATGCAAGGAATTCTGCCTCAAATTGTGGTTGTAACAGCTGCTGCAACTGCTACTGTCTTCAAATGATCCTGAACATCTTCTTTTTTCTAAAAAGGAAAATTTGCAGGTATTAAAACAATCTCATCCAGGCTATTAGTACCTAGTTAAGGTTATTCTAGACTCAAAAAAAGCCTTGAAAAAGAGCAAGGAGTAGAATCCTGTTGTTCAATTCTTTCAGTCACGTCTAATCCTTCATGACCCAATTTGCAATTTTCTTGGCAACGATACTGGGTGGTTTGTCATTTCCTTCTCCAGCTCAATTTAAAGATGAGGAAACTGAGGCAAATGAGATTAAGTGACTTGCCCAGGGTCACACAGCTAAGTGTGTGAAGCCAGATTTGAACTCAGGGTTTTCTGACTCCAGATCACTAGAACCCCAAACAAACAATATCCTAATTAAGTCCATTGGAATTGATATACTCTCACTGATCTTCCCAGAAGCTCCATGGCAACAAGGGGGGGCTTGTGTGCCATGGTGCTCATGAGCTTATATGTTTTTTTTTTTTCCCTCCAGCACAGTGGCTGCTAGCATCAATGCCTTAGCAACAGTGACTTTTGAGGATTTCGTCAAGAGCTGCTTTCCCAGCCTCTCCGACAGGTTAAGCACTTGGATCAGTAAAGGTTTATGTGAGTACACTCTTGTTCTAAACAGTTTTCTTAATTTGGCTCTGGCTTCATTTTGAAGTCTTCCCATCTCTATGATGGGGCTTAGAATGTAGGATTCCAGACAAAGGCACAGATACATATATAAATGTATATAGCTATAAAAATACATGTGGGGAGAAAAGAGCCATTGGAGTCAGGAGTATCAATTCAAGCTTTTCTATTTTGCTGACAAAGTTAGTTCACTTCTCTGGGCATCAGTTTCTCATTATGTAAAATATGGGGCGGGGTTGATTGCATGGCTTCTAAGGTCCCCTCTAGCACATTATCAATAGAAATTGGTAGTAGAGATGGATTTTTAGGTAGAAACAGGATGGTTAAAGAGAAACTTACTTCCTCACTATTTTCCCTAAAACTGTGTTAAAAATAGGGATTTTATATTTCCATGGGGATTTTTTTTTGATCAAAAGTTTAATAAAACTAAGGTCCCTTTCAGCTATAAATCATGTGATTTTAGAAAATGTACCTTTGTCCTACAATCACCAAAATAGGCATTGGTGTGTATCAAGGATCCCATAAATTCCATCAGTGCAACAAGTTTTTATTTAGAGTCTCTTTTGACCAAGGCATTGTGCTAGGTTGCTACATTCAAATAGCTATTTGTCTGTATGTATAGACTGACACCTATATTTATATAAATATACACATATATATTAATCAGTGTCACTAAGAGCATATTCTATTCAGTTCCACATTATCTAATCTGTTCCTCAAAACAGCACCATCAAGTAGGAATGATATTAAATAATCAAAATGTATTTATTAAGTGACTATGACCTGCTACTCTATGTTAAGATTTGGAGATGTAGATACAAAGGACAAAAAAATCCCTATTATCGGTGAGATTATATTCTAATGGAGGAGGCAATATGAACATCCATACACAATATGTATACATAGCCTAAATTTAGTTAATAAATACATATATACACATAAAGTAGTTAATTGGAAAGTTTTATAAGAAGGAAGGTTCTAGCATTTGGGGGGGTCAGATTATATATTATCCCTATTGTGAAGATAAAGCAACTGAGACCAAGAGAAAGATAATTTTCCCAAGGTCGTATGGCTTTGAGAGTGACTGATATATTTTTTTAAACTCCATCAAACTTCCAAATGGTGGCTTCCTATGGAAACTAAAAGGATCTGTGTCTAACTTATTCATTCTTCTAGTGTTTGGTCAGAGAAAGAATGTCCATAAGTTTAATTTTCAGAAATTCACTCTGTCTAACACAGGGAAAGATGTTCACTCCAGGCAAGACCCTTCTCAAGCATTTTTAGCTTTGTGGTGGTTTAGCACAGGTCTCAGTGAAATCTTTTTTGAAGCTGAGTATTAAAGGGAGTCCACTTCATATCAGGATTCCACAAGGAGACAAGGCCTACAGAACTGATTCAAATGACCCTTCTGTCTTTCAGGCTTATTATTTGGAGCTCTCTGTACTTCCATGGCAGTTGCTGCATCCCTCATGGGAGGTGTTGTACAGGTATTGTCTTTGGGTGTTTGAATTTATTGAGAACATCTAGGGAAGCTTTCTCATTAATATGATTTCTTCCTACAAGTGTGTTTGGCAGAGTATATTCTGGATATATATATGCCAGTTCCTAAGCAATTTTAGAGACAGGATTACTTAGCAGATAGAGTGCTGGGCTTAGAATCAAGGAGTTCAGTTCTTGCAAAGGCCATTTTCTGCGACATTAGCTATGTAAACAAAAGTAACTCATTTGATCTCTCTCTAGGTCATAGGATATAGCTGCCAAGTCATAGGCAGTTGGTGACTACAACTTGACTGATGGAAAGAACTGAAATAATTGGAATCATTCTCCCCTTTCCTGTTAATCTCTCCCCACCCCCCAACCACACACCATTTTCCCAACTAAAGAATCGTTATGCTCTTTTTTTGTATTCATATATTTATTTAGTTAATATTTTTTATTTTGCAGGGGGTAAAAGGTAGGGATAGATTGGTTGGAAATCCCAATTTATGCATATCCTCTATTACTTCAGATTGGCAAATATTGAGTAGTTCAAGGAGCACTGAAAATTGAAGTGATTTCCCCAAGGTTGTATAACCAGTATGAAACTGGGACAAGATTCCACCCCAGGTCTTCCTGAATATGAGACCAGTTCCTTTTTTCTGCACCCACTCTATTGTTCTGCATTCATGATACATCCACTTGAGCATGCCAGGGTAAAATACCAAAGAATCTGGAATTATAAATTGCTGGTTTAAATGAAATAGAAAAAAATTAAAACAGCAATTTTAATCTTCCTTATGATGGTGATGATTGGTTATCTTTCAAATCTGGTAATGGGACACATTGGGCACCTTGATATCATATTCAAATATGTCTAGTCCTTAAAGAATCATCAAAGACTCTAGTTTGGATGTTTGGTTTCGCCTCAAAAATGCCCCTTGTTTCACCCTCCTGAATGCATTGAAATTGCCCCTTTTAAGTAAAGAAAAACCCTCCCAGTCCCTGTCTCAGTCTACTGAGACATACAAAGTGTTTCTATACACCTCATCCATAAGGAATGATACCTAGCCCCAGAGGTATTGAATGCAAGAATCAGAAACTCAGTACTTTTCTTTTTGCTCTTTGTTACCTCTCAAGGCTGACTTTCTTACAGAAGTTAGAGCATCCTCAGGCTTCTCTCTTAGGTGTTGTTCAATTATGTCCAACTCTGCATGCCACTGTGGATCATATTCTCTATAGGATTTCCTTGGCAAAGGTACTAGAGTGCCCTCTCTCTAACCTTATTTATTTCTCAGACTCAAGATCAGTATAAAAACAATGATGAATGGGTTATCAAAAAGGGGAACTGGCTGACTCAAGTGTAGTCAATCCTGAGTTGTTCAAGTAGAAAACATGATTCTCCATCATGGATAATGAGTAACCTAAACAATTTTCAAGGCTTTTTCTCATTGAGGCATCTAGGTGACACAATGGCTAGAGTATTGAACTTGGAGTCCGGAAGACCTCATTTCAAATCCTAAGAGCCTTTTGATTTGTGTGACTCTGTAAAGCAGAGATAATAATAGCAGTTATCTTTCAGGGTTCTTAGAAGAATGCAGTGATGAATATATTATGTAAAGGTCTTTGCAAACCTTGAAGTTCTCTTTAAATGTTAGCTATTATGGCATTCTTTCTTTGCCTGAATTTTCTTTTTTTAATTTCTTGAATGTTATTTTATTTTTCCAATTACATATAAAGATAGTTTCAATATTTATATTTTTGTAAGCTTTTGAGTTCCATATTTTTCTACCACCTTCCCTTCATCTCCTCCCCATGACTATGTTAGTAATCTGAATCATCCTTAACATATTTCCATATTAGTCATGTTGTCAAAGAAGAATCAGAATTAAAGGGAAGAAAAAACATGAAAAAATACATAAAATAAGTTTTAAAAACTTCTATAGTTTTTTTTCTGCATGTGGATGGCATTTTCCAACACAAGTCTTTTAGGATTGTCCTGTTGAGAGGAACTAGGTCCATTATAGTTGATTATCACACCATGTTGCTGTTAATGTCCACAATGTCCTGCTCACTTCACTCAACATCAGTTCATGCAAATCTTTTCAGGTTTTTCTGAAGTCTTCCTTCTCATTATTTCTCAATAGTACCCCATCAATATTCATATACTATAATTTGTTCAGTCATTCCACAATTTCCAATTATTTGCCATTATGAAAAAGAGCTATTAAATATATCTATTATGTTTTGCAAGGCAATGAAATTATGTGATTTATCCAAGATCACACAGATAATGATTTAATGTCTTAGATCAGACTTGAACTCAGGTCCTCCTGACTCCAGGGTTGGTGCTCCAATTGCTGCACAATCTAGTTGCCCTTGTTAAAATATGTTTGGAGAAATATTTTCCATTTTTAAAAAATGATTTCTTTGGGATATGGAAGTGGTGGTGCTGGATCAAAGGATATGCATGTCCTTTGAGCATAGGTCCAAACCAGAATGGTTTTTATCAGTTCACAACTCCACCAACAACACCTTATTTTCCCAGTTTTCCCATACCCCTCCAACATTGACTAAAATGATTTAAAAAAGGAAAGTGATCTGATAGGTCTGAGGTAATACCTCAGAGTTATTTTAATTTTTCTTTCTCTAATCAATAACGATTTGGAGTATTTTTCTTATGACTTTTAAATAACTTTAATTTCTTCATCTGAAAATTGCCTGTTTGTATGTATCCTTTGTCCATTTATCAATCGGTAAATGACTTGTAGTCTTAAAATTTTGACTCAGTTCTCTACATGTTTTAGAAATGAGTCCTTTATCAGAAGAAATACTAGTAGTAAAAACTTTCTCAGTTTTCTGCATTCCTTTTAATCTTTGTTGCATTGGTTTTATTTAATTTTTAATTTAATTTAATTTAAATTTAATTTAATTCGGTCAAAATTATCCATTTTGCAATTTATGATATTCTCTATCTCTTCTTTGGTCATTAACTCCTCCCCTCTCCATAGCTCTGACAAATAAACTATTCCTTGTTCTCCTTTTTTTTTGGCTTGATGGTATCATCCTTTATGTCTAAATCCTATGTCTATTTTGATCTTATCTTGGTATAGGGTGTGAGATGTTGATCTATGCTTAGGTTTCTGCTATACTATTTTCCAGTTTTCCATGTAATTTTTGTCAAATAGTGAGTTCTTATCCCAGAAGCTGGAATCTTTGGATTTACCAAGCAGTAGATTATTGTAGTCACTTACTGCTTTTTTGGGGGTACCTAATCTATTCCACTGATCCACTGCTGTATTCCTTAGCCAGTGCCAAAAAGTTTTGATGACAGTCACTTTATAGTTTAGTTTTAGATCTGGTATGGCTAGGTCCCCTTCCTTTGCATTTTTTCCTATTGCTTCCTTTGATATCTTGACCCTTTGTTACCCCAAATGACTTTTGTTACTATTTTTTCTAGCTCAATAAAATAATTTTTGGAAGTTTGGTATAGTACTGAATAAATTATTTAATTTGATAGAATTGTCATTTGTAGTATATTAGCTGGACCTCTCAATGAGTAATTGATATTTCACCAATTGTTTAGATCTGACTTTATTTGCACGAAAAGTGTTTTGTAATTGTGTTCACATAGTTTCTGGGTTTGTCTTTGCAGGTAGACTCTCAAGTATTTTTATGTTGTTTCCAGTTACTTTAAATGGAATTTCTCTTCCTATCTCTTGCTGCTGAGTCTTGTTTGTAATGTATAGATTTACGTGGATTTATTTTATATTCTGCAACAAAGTTGTTAATTGTTTCAAGTAGTTTTTTTGGTGGGTTTTCTAGGATTCTTTAATTATCATCTACAAAGAGTGAGAGTTTCCTCATTTTCTATTCTAATTCCATCAATTTCTTTTTTCTTATTGATAAAGTTAACCTTTCTAATACAATATTGAATAATAGTGGTGATAATAGACATCCTTGTTTCACCCCTGATCTTACTGGGAATGCTTCCACCTTATCCTCATTACATGTAATGTTTGCTCATGGTTTTAGTTAGACACTACTTATCTTTTTAAGGAAAACTTCATTTATTCAAAAACTTTTCAAGCATCTATTGAGATAATCCTGTTTTCTGTGGGTTTTGTTATTGATATGATAAATTGTGTTTATTATTTTCCTGGTCTAACTCCCAAGTGATCAAAGTGTATTATCTTAGTAATAACTTATTGTTCTCTCTTTGTTAACAATTGTCAAATGATTTGTATTCTTAAACTTTTGGCTCAGTCCTCTGTATGTTTTAGAAATGAGTCCTTTATCAGAAATACTAGTTATGAAAACTGTTTCCCAGCTTTCTGCATTCCTTCTAATCTTGGTTGCATTGGTTTTATTTAAACAAACCCTTTTTAATTTAATGTAGTCAAAATTTTTTAAAACATTTTTGCATCAATGTTCATTAGGGAAGTTCATCTATGATTTTCTTTGTCTGCTTTTTGACTCTCCCTGGTTTAGGAATCAGCATCATAATAGTCTCAGAAGGAATTTGATAGAACTCCTTTTTAAGGAAATAGTTTATATAAAATTGGAATTAAATGTTCTTTAAATATTTGATATAATTCACTTGTGAATTCATCTAACCTTGGAGATTTTTTCTTAGGACTTCATTGATGGTTGTTCAATTTTTGTTTTCTGAAATGGAGTTATTTATGTATTTTATTTCCTCTTTATTTCCTGTGCATTTGTAGATGTTCATTCACATCATTTAGATTGTCAAATTTATTGGCATACAGTTTGGGCAAAATAGCTCCAAGTTATTGCTTTAATTTCTTCCTCACTGGTGGAGAATTCACCCTTTTCATTTTTGATGTTGATAATTTTGGTTTCTTTTTTTTTAACTAAAATTAATCAAAGGTTTATTTATCATGCTGTTTTATTCATGACACCAATTTTTAGTTTTATTTATCAATACAATCATTTTCTTACTTTTATTTTTATTTTTTTAGAATTTTTTTTTCAAGGCAATGGGGTTAAGTGGCTTGCCCAAGGCCACATGGCTAGGTAATTATTAAGTGTCTGAGGCCAAATTTGAACTCAGGTACTCCTGACTCCAAGGCCAGTGCTCTATCCACTGTGCCACCTAGCCCCCGTCTTACTTTTATTTTTATTAAACTCTTCTTTGATTTTCAGAATTTCTAATTTATTAGTTAATTTGGGATTTTAATTTGTTCTTTTTCCTAACTTTTTTAATTGCATGCTCAATTCATTGATCTCCTCTTTCTCTATTTTATTCATGAAAATATTTAGAGATATAAAATTTCCTCTAAAGACTGCTTTGGCTGTATCTCATAAGTTTGGGTGCCATTACATTATTCTAAGATTTAAAAGTAATCTTATAGCTGTTTCTGTAATGGATAAACCACAAATAACAATGGACTTTAAGTCTTGCATGAATATTTTAAACCTGGAACACTGGCCTCTCCCATTTACCACTGAATGGACACTTTCTCTGGAAGATCAATTGATGCTTCACTTGCATTATTGGAGTTAGTCTTTTTTTCTACCAGGTATAGAAAACTGCCTCATCAACTTCCTGGATACTCCCAAGTACAGTTAATTTAAAGCTAGCAAATTAGGTTCCCCTGCTATACAAAAACAAAAGCAATTTTGAATTAATACTATCAATCAGGAAGAAAAAATGCAAGGGTTGTTTTATTAAGTGTCAATTGTGGAGAAAGACTGCTAGCCTCCCCCTTAAACTTATTACCTGAGTTGCTTATTTTTTTAAAATGAACCCTGATAGTTTGGATTTCATAGTACATCTTGCTGGATGGGACCTTTGATTTTTCCATTTGTAGTCAAGGGATCTCAGAGATGGGATGCTATCTTGTCTAATATATAGAATCAGAACCAAGCTCCCCCCTCCAAACTCTATAACCAGCTTCTGCATGTTTGGGAGAATCCATGACATCTGGAAGTGACCCATTCCACTTTGGATACCTCTAAGAATGAAGGGTTTTTTTTTTTTATCTCATCTGTCTCTATACAATTTCTAATGAGTTGTTCCTAGACCTTCCCTAGGTGTCTAAGAAATTTAAATTAATTTTTGCTTCCCTATTATAACCCTTCAAATATCTCAATAAAGTGAATGGTTCTCTAAGCTTCCTCTTAGCTAAGTATCCCAATTCCTTGATCATCATACTAGAACATCTATAAAATGGGGTTGGGGAATGGGACCAAAGGATCTCTAAGATTTCTTCTAATGCTAAATTCTGTGATCTTTCAAAGTGCTAAGAGAAATCTATGAAGTTAGGTTACTTTTTGTTAGAGGAAATGAGACAGTAAAGTAATCATGGGAAGTTTTATGAAAGAGATGGGCTTGAAAGTTAAATTGGATTTCAACAGACAGATAAGAATAGGGAGAATATTCTAGATATGAAAAATGGCATGAGAAAATTAGAAAGTGAGTTTCTGAGGATGGGGGAAAAGGTAAAAAAAATACATGAGAATAGGGTGTGACATAGGGTTACAGAATAAACAAATCAACTAGAATCATTCCCCTTTCCTTGGGGATAAATATAACAGATTATCAAGGATCCTGCAAGGACCAAGTCCAGATGGGACATAATTACAAAACCTTACATTTTGTGCCCTTTTCCTCCAGGCTGCCCTGAGCATCCATGGCATGTGTGGGGGACCCATGCTCGGCCTCTTCACTTTAGGAATTGTGTTTCCTTTTGTCAACTGGAAGGTAAGAGCTGATTAGCACTTTTGAAAAAACTCTCCCTTGGCTGTCTCTCCTTATTTCCCTTTTCCTCAAGCATTTTCCTCATTGCTGAAAGATATCTCCATAGGATTGAGAGACCATTTCCCTTAGACAGGCAAATGTAAGAATCTCTTCCTTCCCTCTTCCTTCATCAAAACTGTTTAGGTTAAAGCCTAAAATTCTGTATAAAGAAAGTGTGGAAATTCCAAAACTTTGTCGCAAATCCATCCAACAATTATTTATCTGCTGTCTTAAATGTATTGAGGACATATAAGCATCTTCTGAGTGTTCCAGAGAAAAAAAGGAGAGAACAGAAAAAGGGAAGAGGAGAGAGAAGATAAGCAGAAGAGATAGAGTAAGGAGAAAATGGGGAGATCAAGGTAATTGTGATAGGAGAGGTAAATTTAATCTCTAAGGAATAAATTCTCTCTCCCCTTACCCATCTCAAAGTACTTCAGTTTGATTGCTACAAAGGCTAATAAATGATTCACTTTAGTTGAACAGATAGAGCAGACAGTTCCATAGGCACTGAGAGTAGAATAGCTGTTCTGGTTAAGTAGCCAATAGGAGCCAAGGGTCAAAGGGGAATGACTAATTAATCCAGTGACATCTTGGGGTACTCTGTAAAATCTTTGGTTTTTAAATTTCTAAAAGTTGACCTTGAGGGATGGTTCCATGTCTGGAATATTCTCCCTCACTTGCAATTTTGAAAACCCCTAGGAGGCACCTAGGTGGCCCAGAAGATAGAACACCAGCCCCAAAGCCCTGGAGTCAGGAAGACCTGAGTTCAAATCTGAATTCAGACACTTAATAATTACCTAGCTCTGTGACCTTGGGCAAGTCACTTAATCCCATTGCCTTGAAAAAAGTGAATGTTAAAAAATTCCTAGAATTTAAGTTCCTGGAGGACAGATTTCAAACTTCTTGCCTCTTTTTGTATTCCCAGCCTTAGTACATAATCAGTAAATCTTAGGCAGGTGATTCCCATCCTCTCAATTTGTTTGTTAGCTTTTCCTCATGAAGTTACTTTGCATATGCTTTGAATTTATCTGTGTGAAGGTAATCTATTTGAGATCTGGCATATATATCTCTACACTCTACAAGAAATTTCTCTTCTTTCTCAGGAAAAGATAAAAAGATACAGCCATTCTAAGAAGTTGACATTCCTCTTTTACAATTTAAGATGGTTAAGTCAAGAAAGGACAGACTATAACCTATGAACATGGTGCTTTGAAGAAAGAACAAATGTGTTTTTAAGTGAGGCCGCAGAGTGTGGGTATCAGAAGAAATGAAATGGGGGATACACTGTTTTCAGGAGACAACTCCCAGATTCAATAGCTTTCAAACCATAAAATTAATTTTCATTCATTCTCTGAAATGACTTTACAATGTCTAATGACTTTTTCCTTTCTGAAGGGTGCAATAGGTGGCCTTTTGACCGGAATCATCTTGTCGTTCTGGGTAGCTATCGGGGGCTTTGTGTTCCCTGCCCCGAATGTCAAGACTCGTCCTTTGGATTTATCAACAGAGCATTGTGTCCTGTTGAATATGACAGAAGTATTACCTTCAGCAGCTCCTCCTGAGTTTGTTGACAGGTACATTTACAACATAAAATGAAGAAGTTTATTAAAGCAAAATATATTTGTCAGTGCTAAATTTGACCCATTAGAGACTTTCTTTTCTCAGTGAAGTATGAGAAGAAATCTATAACTACATTGGGTCGAGTTCTACATTTTGCATGGGTCATTGTGAGTCACTAACAAGTTCATCAAAAGTGCAAATGAAGGAGGAAAGAGGCATTTTGATCCTCAAAGGAGAAGAAAGAAGACCCCTGGTGATAGACATTACACCCGGGATCAAATTCTTGTGGTGTCCCTCTCCTGAAGTCTTTCTTTCCTTCCTAACTTTGTGGTGCCCTGTTTTTCTTGGTATGAATAATCTCGGTGAGTTAGGCAATATTTATTCTGTACAAAAACCCAACCTATTTGCAGAGAAGGAATGCAGAGGGAAAGAAAGCATTGGATTTGGAATTAAGAGACCTATGCAAAGTTGGGCACATCACTTAACCTCATCTGTCCCTTTCAGCTCAAAAGTCACTGACAATACCTTTCTTAAAAGGCCCCCTTAGCCTTCTCTAAAAACAGACAAAGGTTAAAAATAAAACAGCTGGGAGTCAAGCAGATTTGCAACTCATCTATAATGAACAGTCAGGGAAATGATGGGTACATTTTTAAGTGACTACATAGAGAATACTCTTGTAAAGAGGTTTAGGCACTTGAGGGAGAGGGGAGAGGTCAGAAGGATGCATTTTTTTTCTGAAGTCTCAATATTAGAATGCTCAGTGTCCAAGTAATAGGTGGTCTAAATTTCAAGTTTGAGGGATGGGCTGTTCCAAAGCTCTGAAAATGGATGCTGGGTATATTCAAGGAATTGTACATTCTAGCCAGTGTGACCAGAAGACAAATTATATGAATATGAAGAATGTATGATAAGCCTGGA
Organism: Macrotis lagotis; assembly: GCF_037893015.1. NCBI lineage: Eukaryota > Metazoa > Chordata > Mammalia > Peramelemorphia > Peramelidae > Macrotis > Macrotis lagotis. Next base: position 250,746,655 of record NC_133660.1, on the reverse strand, counting down.
GCCATATTGTGAAGGGTTTTGAATGATAAAGAAGTTGGTATTTTATCATGTAGGCAAGAAGTGGTTAGCTTTTGAGCAGGAATTACATGGTTAGACCTTTAGTTTAAAAATAGAAAGTAGATGACTTGTAGCTTTAAAGATGGTAAATTGGAAAGAGTGGGGAGAGCCCAAAGAGGAAATCTGAATAGATCAAAAAAGAGATGATGAAGGCTTGAATTCTGTGTTGACTGTAGAAGATATAAATGGCAATAAGGGGAAGAATGAGAAGCCATTGAAGGTGGAACTGGAAATATTTGGAAACCCATTACGAATGTAGAGAAAGGGTGAGTAAAGATGAGGATAATTCTGGAACTGCAAACTTGGGTGCGTGGAAAGATGGTGTCATGGTCAAAGCCTTGACAGAAACAAAAGCCTGAATAATCAGTTTGTTTTTGCTATTCTGCCATTTTCTTTGCAGGAAGTGAATTCAGTTCTGCCCTTTATGTGAAGTAACTCAATCTAGGTCCCAAGAAAAAGATGAGGGTATGACAAAGACAGATATGATAATGATGACCTTCCAAAATTTAGCCCAAAGTATAACATATAAAACATTATAGAATCATTAGATCATTGTGATCCAAAGAGGGTCTGATAACTTGGCCAAGAATATAGATAATCCTTGAGCTCCTGCTCTCAATTTTAAGCCATTCTGTCTCCTTTTTTAAAGGAAGATTCTGGCTTATCCTAATTTAAGCTGTTTCTTTCTTAGTAGCACATCATGGGAGGTATTCTACTTTCTAGAATTTTAGCTTCATCAAACTTTCAGATTCACTGTAAGAGATGGCATTACTGTCCTTTCTCTCCTCTCCTCATCCCCCAACTTTAGTATTCTGTCTTGTACCTTAGAATAAACTTTCTTCACTATCTGAAATGCATTCCCTCCTGGCTAATTTCAAATCTCAACTCATTAGGTATTGCTCCTTGGGAAAACTTTTCCTCCCTACATATTTTAATATTTTAGTTATTTGACTACTTATTTTATTCCCTAGGAAACAGGAAATTCATCTCCTCTCAGATACTTATTAGCTGTATAATTCTAAGCACTCAATCTTTATCTCCATTTACTTAGCTATGAAATGAAAATAATATCACCTACTTCAAGGGGTTATTGTGATGATCAAATGTAAAGTGCAAGCTCAAAAAATATTATAAATTGTAGCTATTACTATTAGACATCATGAGATCATGTTTGTGAAATATTATATCAAATCACCTATTATTAGTAATACTTTCTGGGTTATTGTTTCCTTATCTGTAAAATGGGGAGAGTAACAGTAGCTGTTCTATCTAACTCTTGGGCTTGTGGTAAGAAGTACATAAATGAGAGAGTAATGAGCACTAAGATTGACACACTCAAATTAGCCAGGAGATGATATAAGACATCACATAGTTTATAATTTGCCCAATTGCATGCCATTCAGAGGTCCCCATGTTTAACTTTCCTGGTTACTAAGATATCCTGGGACCCAGCAGCAGACTCCTTGGAGCCCGGGTTCTTAAAGTTTCAGTTTATCTGAGTGACTCTGCTCTTCTTACAATGACCTGCACAGAAGCTGAGGCATTATTAACAATTACTTCTTTCTATTTGTATTTTTACAGATCAGCCCTGGCTGAGAATTGGTACTCGATCTCCTACCTTTACTATAGTGCTGTGGGATGCCTGGGATGTCTCCTTGCTGGTCTCCTTATTAGCTATATGACAGGTTGGTACTGTCAATTCAATGTTTGAGGCCTCAGTCAAAATTAATTCTAGTTCTCCGGCACAGCCGACCTTGTGGAAATTTAATAGGGATCAAAAGGTGCCAAGCAGTTATCCCCTATGGTCCAAAATATCCCTTTTCTAGTGAGCTCTGAAAATTCTACCCTACCCTCTTTGGGTTATAGCACTGAAGTCCCTTCCTAGGTGGTTTAATATATTGGACATGGAAACAGAAAAATTTGGGTTCAAATGACTCAGGTACTTGCCAATTAATATATGGGCAAGTCACCTAAAATTAGACTCAGTTTCTTCATCTATCAAATGAGGATAGCAATAGCACCTTCTCTGAGGTCAAGAATCAAATAAGCTAATGCATGTAAAGCCCATTACCAGTCTTGAAACATAATATAAATGTTAGCTATTATAATCTGGGTAAGGCCATAGATTTAGAGTTGGATGGGAAATTTAGAGGTCACCCTATCCAACCTAACAAAAGAAGAAACTAAGGCCTGGAAAGGTTAAGGGACATGCCCAAGATAGCAGAGTAGTAGTACAGGAGAGGAGCTAGTATTTGACTCTGGCTTGTCCCCACTGCACCATGGTAGTTTTATCAACCATTAGCAACTGCATTTGATTTAATTAGTGATTATCGCCTTGCATATTCCAAAGGAATGAGAAGTAGATTTGACTATACAGAATGAGGGTCAAAAGTACTGAACATAAAAAAAGAGGGAGGGGAAAAGTCTTAGATTAATATATTGATATATGTTCTTCATTTCAAAGAGAACTAATGACATCGTATTGTGATATCTTGATTTTTGAGTAAATTAGATTTAAAGCAAGACACTTTGTACAAGGCTGTTAGCCTCATTCTCTCTTCTAGAATCATGTAAGTGTAGTAGCAAGACAAAATTCAGGATGACTGGGGATGATTGATATATACAGAAAAGGAAAAACATGAAGATACAGAGAAAAGAGAACAGAGGAAGTGACCCAGACCATCAACATTTATCATTCTGCTAATATCTGACCCTGAAAGCTGACTGTAATGCCAACATTCAGGATATAAGAAGTTGGGGGGCAACTAGGTGGCACCATTGGATAGAGCACCATCCCTGGAGTCTGGAGTACCTGAGTTCAAATCCAGACTCAGACACTTAATAATTACCTAGCTGTGTGGCCACTTAACCCCATTGCCTTGCAAAAAAAAAAAAAACCCTAAAAAAAAAAAAGAGAGAGAGAGAAGTTGGAAAAATAAGGATCTCTTAAACCAGGGGTTATTTGCCTTGTTTTTTCAGTATATTGTTAATTTTTGTTTAACTTTTTAATTTATTTCCTTTATAATCTTATATATTTATAATCTTATATGTTTTATACACCTAAAACAATATTCAGAAAAAGGGGTCCACAGACTTCACCAGAGGACCAAAAGAGACCATGATAAAGAAAAAGTAAAAAAGCTGAAAGGAGAGAGATTCTGTGAAGCATGCCCCTTTTTAGCATACTAAGGGTTCTGGGCAAAGTTACTTCTATTTGGCTAATTTTTTACTGATGGGGGCTATTTAGGGTCTGATCAATTATTGATTCAGATTTATCCAGATTGATATCTAACATGCTTGGAGAAGGCCTATGTCTTAAATAGTCGATTGTTGTTTTGTTCCCTATACCAAAGATCCTCTCAAGCATACCTGGTTTGGGATCATAATGCTCAAACTGAAAAAACCCTTTGGATGCATCTATCTATTTCTTTTTCAGAGGAAGGAAATAGGAGTACCAGAGACAAGAAGTCGTTTGTCCAAGGTCACCCACTACATTTGTGATTGAGTAGAAAATAACACCTTTGTCTCCTATCCTTTTTGCCAGGCCACAAATACTAATAGGAAATATTTTACAGGTCCAGAAAAAGGCAAAGATGTTCAACCACAATTGATTCGACCAGTTGGGAACTTGTTTTGCTTTTGGTCTAAGAAATACAAGAAATTATGCTGGTGTGGAGTTCAACACGACAATGAGACAATTCTCGTGAGTTGACTTTTCACTACTCTAAAGTCTAACACTTACCTAGAGGATGTCATTTTGGTTGGTGGAATCAGAAGAAATCCAGGAGAAGGAGAAAATCAAAACTAATCCAAGTGTATTTTCAACAAATAGTTGAACAAAGGTTAAAATTCATCCCATACTGGTAGAGAAGTGAATGAAGGACTAGAATATAAGAATGTGATTTTAGTTTGAGAGAGTAATACATTAATTGGAATATATTAACTCTAGAAATAATGTAGAACATTTATTTGTTGATTTCAGTTCAAATTTGTGCCAAAATTGCCCCAACCTTTCCTTTTATCTGTGTATTCCATAGCCCTTAACAAGAATTAATTGGTTCTGTTATATCATCAAACTCCTAAATTTTCAAGGGAAAAATTTCCCATTCCTTACCTGATGATGTCTACCATGACATCTTTGTAGTTTTGGGGGGTCCTATGATCCTCAAGGTTTATGGAGCCTTCGGTACAAACTCTTTCTCTTGGATTCCTATTAGTGTGTTCTTTATGTGCCAGAGGGCTAATTACTGGATTTTCTGGGAGAGAAACCATGATCAGTCTTGAGACAATTTTTTTTCATTTTCCTCAGGACGACCTTGAAAATGATACTGCCTGGAAACAAGGAACTGAATCTGCTCTGCAGAATGGACTCAAAGAAAGACAGGACCATCTCCCTGGTTATAATCCTGAGGAGAAAAGCTATACCAATCTGGTAGCTGACAAAGTCACCCACTTCTAGGGCCTAAAGTCCGCCTCATGTCCCAAGGCTTGTTTCTTCACTGCTTTCTGTAATATAAACAGAGTCAAAAATATAACTCCATCTATCCTCCTACTCTTCAAACTTCCAGTCTTGCTTAAGGGATTCTAGTTGGTAGAAAATTAATGGTGCAAAGCAGTACACATTTCAAATTTGTATTTATGTTTATTTATGGATACAAATAATGTAGATAGGAAACCCCTTTACTAAGCATACTGTGCTTTAGAAGCTACCTTCTGTATCTACCACTGCCTTCATGATCACACTTCAATTAATATAGGTTTGAGGCTCATCAGAACCCTCCAAATTGGAAGCAGCTTAGACATTTTGTCTATCCCTCTCACAAAATCCCCAACTAGTCAGCACCAAGACTCACCTTTGAAGAATTCCAGTCCAGTGGAATTAAAGAGAGCAGTCCAATGCCATGATTCATACTGAGGGAAAGGGGAAATGGCCCTGGAGTCAGAGGATGAGGGTCCATATCCTGGCTCTACCACTTAACACCTATGTGACTTTTAAGCAAGTCACTGAACCACCCTGGGCCTTGGTTTCCTCAGTTGTAAAAATTAAGGGATCAATACAAATAATCACTGAGGTCTTTTCCATCTCTAAAGTATTGATACTATAACAACCCTTTCCAAATTTGAGCCTAGAATCATACCTATTCCTAAGATATCTTTTCTCCAAAGTGAGGTATTCCCAATTTTTCGCAACATAAGGCGTTAGAACCCACCTCCTTAATATGGTATTTACATATATATCTTTTTGATCACTAAAGATAGAGGATGAGGTTTATGAATGAGAAAGAGTCCTGCTGATTTTATAATGAACTGGGGCTAAAATAATCAGCACTGTTGACAATTATTATCACCTCTTTAGATCTCTTCATTTCTATGTCATCATTTGTCTTGGTCATGTCAACTGACACTCAGGGATCGAGTCCAGGGGGATATGGAGAAAAGTTACACACTGTCTTCTTAGTCTACACATCTGGGAGAGGTGAAGATGAAAGGGAGGAAGAAAGAAAAACATATTTAAATATGACAGTTGCTTTTCTTTAGAAAATGAATGTTACCACTAATATCAACCAAAGAGATGATGTAACCCAATGATCCAAGCAGCTAGTTAGTAGCAGGGAGGGAATTAGAACAGCAGTTTAGGCTCCCTTCCCTCCATAATAGAGGTGTTAAAACTATTGAAGTCTGTGCCAGATTAAAATGTAATTGAGATTACATTTAGATTTACAATTAAAAATATAAAAATATAAAACACAATATTTGTGGCTTTCTATGTCAATATTCAGCAGGCAGAGATTTCTACTATAGTTTGACATAACTTCACAAAACTGAGTATCTCCTACTCTCTACCAAATTACTGTGAAACCCTGGTTTCTCAGAATCAAACTTTGTTAAAGAGGGAGAATAATTGAATTAAGCTAATCTTTTGGTAAGCTTTTGGAAAGCTATGGGTAAAAAAATGTGCAAAAAGCATATCCTCTGAACACTAACTAGCCAATGTTCTGTTCACTTACATTGTTGTCTTCTGCCCTCACTGATGGTTCTCATTAATGCCTTGATATGATCAAAGGTCTAGAGATATTCGGATTTGCTTTTGAATCTCACGAGCATTCAGTGAGAAACTAGGTATTAATAACTGGAGGATATACAAGAATGAAATAAAATTGTCTCCTTAGAGGTCAGAATCTAATTGAGGGATTTGATATATTCAGATAACTGTAATACAAAATTACACATACAAAGGAAGGGTATGCACCAAGAGTTTTGGGAAATCTAGTGGTGGAAAAAGGGTAGTTCCTGAATGGAGCATCAAGAAAGACATTCTGAGAATGATGACATTTAAGTAGGACCTTCAAAGAGCAATAGAATTGCAAGGTGGCACAAAAGGAGTGGTGGTGTCAAGAGAAACTATCTCAAGAATATTGGATTATATAAATAAAGAAAAGAATGTACAGAACACGGAGAGGATACTTGCTCAGGATTATGTAAGTGTCAGATCAGGTCTTTCTGACTCCAGGGCCAACCCTCTATCCACTTGGGAAGACAAACTTCAATTCTTAAATAACCTTTCATTATTGAATGGATGCTGAGACCTGGAAAAGATCTTACTTTAAAAAGACCAAGATGTCCCATTACTTCTGGGACCATCACCACTCTTCCTGACCTATGTCTTGGCACTAGACTCAGTGACTATAGAAGAGAGTGAGATTGATGACTTTGCACACCCAATACTGCCTCACTTAAATTCACTTAATTTGCAAGTCAAGGCATCACCTTTTTGATTTCATCAGACCTCTTTGAGAATGAAGGATGAACAACAACATTAGACAACTATGAAGACTGACATAAATTAAAAACTAAAAGGTCAACAGGTTAAAGGACCTTATACAGTTCAAGAGACATGTAGCCTAGGAACATAGATTTTTAAAAAAAAGTTAATATTTGAAAAATGTTTTCTAAACTGAAAGCATAATTAATCTAGAAAAGAGGTCTTAACATAATTTATAACTGGAAAAGACATTATTAGAGTTCATCTAGTCCAACACTTCCATTCTATTTGTAACAAAGGACTGGGCTCTCATTGGTCATTACATACAGATGAGGAAACTGATGTCCAGGTAGCAGGTCAAATGATTTGACTTACCCAAGGTTACTCAGGTAGTTGAGCCAAAATTTAAACCCATACCTTCTAGTTTTCAATCCAATATGATTCCCAATGAATTGGGCTGGTTTAGAAACCAGGTAGTAAGCCCAAATGGAAGGAAGGATCTAATGCAAGTCCGGAAAGCTGTTTTTTAATATATAATTCTAACAAAACAAATCTAAGGGAACTTGATCCAAGGGAAGGGGACACTTCCTTTCTGGACTTTCCAATCAGGTTATTTCTGACTCTGTGTGTATAAGGAAGGCATCTGCCCTTGTAATAAAATTCCTGTTGGAGGGGTTAAAGACAAAGGAGAAGAGACTGGGCTAGAACTGATCTTAAAGATCGGGTGTGGATTAAGTTCAGATTCTGCTGCTTGTATCTAATCCTATAACTGGTTATTTATAATCAAATTTGTGCAGCAATCCATTGAATTTGGAATTGGTAAGCGCTCAATTCGGCTGCTACTCCTCCTACTGCCACTACTATTAGTATTACAACTATACAACTGTACTTCTACTATTATATACAAATATTCATACTAAATAGTACTACCAATCGTACTCCTCCTCCTCCTCCTGCCACTATTAACTACTCCTCCTCCTCCTACTACTACCACTACCACTACCACCACCACCAAGACTTGATGATGATGATAAAAGAAAAAGGTAAAACAAAAAAGCCTTGTGCATGGAGAGTTTGTGAGCCTCAGTGGGGAGGGAATACTCATACCTTGATGAATCCAAAGATCCATCCAAGCTGGTAATAAAATCCAAAGATTAAAGTAAGGCAGAAAGGAATATGAAAGATTTGGAGTAAAAGAAAAGAAGGGTCAAGCACTTCTCATTCTTGTGTCTTATTTTTCTCCTCTATAAAATAGGGTGTAGGGTCATATAACCTCAGAAGTCCCTTCCAGGTCAGAATCTTAGCTTTGAAAATAGGGAAGGGGGAGATGAGAGACAGGAGGAAAGGAAGAGAAAGAAGGGCAGAGCAGAGGGTAGAAAAAGGAAAGGAAACAGTCTGGATTTTGGAAAGGCAGAGAAGAAGGGAAAGATCAGGGAGAATCAACAAAAGGGGAGAGAATTCTGGTCTAAGGACATGACAACTGATTTTAAAGAAAGGGACAGTTAATTTTCTAGTCTCAATAGAAATCAGGTGCTCCATTGAAAATGAGCTGAGTTTAATTATAGAAGCAGTGATGAAGATAATAATTCAACAACTGTGGCCAGAAGAAATACAAAGAAGATATTAATAACCAAACTACCAGGTGCCAAGGAATGATAACATAAGCTATTATTGCCCAACAGCTACATTAAGAACCCCAAAGAAAAATAAATTGTATCAGATGAAAACTTTTATGGATTACTGAGACATATTCAGGAAAATGTGGAATATTACTAGAAGCATATAGGGAGATTACAGTTTAGGTAGAATTAAATGGGTAGGGGAAAATGTGATGAACATTATTTCATTTTACTCATTTCCTTCACTTGAACAACTTAATTTCAATCAATAGTGATCCCCTTCTCTTTCCCTGCCCAACTGTCCACCCCTCTTACTGTGCTCAGTGTAGTCCTAGTAAGGAAATATAAATTCAACTAGGAAATGTAAAAAGTAATTTTTTATACTTCTGACTTTTGACTTCCTAAAGGTTGAGACCTTCCAAGACTACTTAAATGACCAATGTCTTAATGTTAATCATCAGAAAATCCCACAATCACACTCCATCTTCAGTAGACATATGGTCTATTCTTCTGTCCCTCCTGTTGCTCCCTTCTTCAGACACTTTAATTTGATCTGTACAAAGGGACAACTTAAGGGGACATGACTATGAGATGGTGATTCAGACCACATTTATAGTAAAAAAAAATCCAGGTAATGGTTTTATTACCAGGAGTTTGAGTTTCAGCAGGTAAGGATGGTCCTTCATACCCAAGACTATAGACACCAAAATAAAAGAGGTGAGCCCTTCTGGGAGATACCTTCAGAATCCATTCCTAAAAACTTGAACAATAGTAGTAAGGCCCTCAAAGCAGAGAAGTCAACAGCTCTTTTATCATTAACTGAGCTACCAAGTTCTAGGGGCCAAGAAACCTGGAATTGAAGTTGGAGCTTTGCCCCATGGCTTTTTTTTTGTTTGTTTGTTTTCCTTCACTTTGTTATTTTAAAAAAAGTGAGAGGTATGAGCAGCTAGGTGGTGAAGTGGATAGAGCTCCAGCCCTGGAGTCAGGAGTACCTGAGTTCAAATCTGGCCTCAGACACTTAATAATTACCTAGATGTGTGGCCTTGGGCAAGCCACTTAATCCTATTGCCTTGCAAAAAAAAAGTGAGAGGTTGGCATCAGGCCATGAAAATTTATGAAATGGAATGAGTGTGGGGGTATACAGTAGGATGAACATCATCTGGAAGTCTGGCCCAGGGGACATTCAGTATTTGAAATCTGCTATAGCCTTCACTTTGGCTAATAATTTCTTAATTTAATGATAATGATAATGTTATCCTTCAAAAATTGAAGGTGCCAACAATGAGGATATTCTATCCTGGCCCTTGTTAACTTCTCTCCCTCTGCCTTGCTCCTGTCCCCTCTCTTTCTTTCCCCTTCTCTCCCTAAGAGAGAAAATAGTTATTGGAGTGAAAATAATGGAAGCATTGGTGGGATTGGAGAGACCTATAGTGGTCACTCCATTTTAAAATTTATGACAGGAAAGAAACAGAAAGCCAGAAATAGTTTGGCCAAAGATACTGGGAAAGCAGATTTCAAAGATGGAAAAAGAAAGGTTCAATGAAATAAAATTTGACAGAAGAAATCCACTCCAAAGTTGTGGAAAGCACTGAGAATGGTATCCTAAAAACACAAAGGAACAATATGCATGAAAATAGAAGGCAAGTGTCTAAAGAAACCACTTGAGATGCAGAGAGCTCAGAGTAAGATCCTTCTATGGGTTCAGGCAAAGAAGAGAAAAATATGGAAGGTTTTCACACTACATTTTTAAAATCTTATACGAGAGACTATTGATGATGATGATGATGAGGAGGAGGAGGAGGAGGAGGATGCTAACTACTAGTTATATTGTTGGCAACAAGGTTTGTGCAGTATTTTACATGTTAACTGTTTCGATCTTTACATCTATTAATATCCCCATTTTACAGGTAAGGAAATTGAATCTAGGAGAGGGTGATTTGTGCAAGGTCAAGTAAGTGTTGAGTGAGAATTTGAACTTCTTCCATATCTAACACTAACCATTATACCACAAAAAAGATGGAAACAAGACTGGTATTGTCATAATAGGAATCACTTATTTCAAGTTAGAAGAGAATTTAAGAGATCATTGAGCCCTTAGACTCATAAACTTCTCATTTTATAGCTGCAGAAACTGAGATATACAGAAATGAAGAGAATTGTCCAGGGTTGTCTTCGCAAGTAAATATCATGAAGTTTCCTGATTGAAAGTCCAACACTCTGTCCACTATTTCATATATTATTATTATTATTATTAATTTAATTTTTGCAAGGCAATGGGTTTAAATGACTTGTCCATGGTCATATAGCTAAGTAGGTATTAAGTGTCTGAATCTGGATTTGAACTCATGTCCTCCTGACTCCAGGACTGGAGCTCTATCCATTGCACCACCTAGCTGTATTAAAATTCAGCATTAAAGTTCAGAAAGAGCTGAGAATGGCTAGGGGGAGAATAACATAAGAAAGTTTTGTATTCATCTTTTGTATTTTTGTATTTTGATTCATTGAGAAAAAAAGAAAAGAGGATCCCAGAAAGAATGGGATGCTTGTCTAAAGTAGTTGTCTAAAGTACATCCTAATTTTCTTTATTTTTTAATTTTTTTTGCTGGGTAATGGGGATAAGTGACTTGCCCAAGGTCACACAGCTAGGTAATCATTAATGGTCTGAGACTGGATTTGAACTCAGGTCCTCTTGGCTCCAGAGATGGTACTCTATCCACTGTACCTCCTGACTGCCCCTGATGGTCCTAATATTCAAAGAGAGAAGACAGAATGACTCACCTTTTATTTATGCTTCTATTATTTTTCTTCCAAGAATGATCTTGAGACAAAAGAATAAAGATGGAAAAGAGGAAATTGTTATGTAGAAGAAACAAAGAGGTAATAAGAGAACACCTAGATACTTTTGATGAGCATGTGCTATTTGGCTCAGATAAAATAGATCCTTGGATGGTGAAGGACTTGAAATATATGACCGAGACACTGTCAGTGATTTGCAGAAGAACATGGAGGTACAAAATATAAAATAAAGTCACATAAATCATCATAAAAATCATTTTCTATATCACAACAAAACCCTAAAGAAGAGATAATAAGAGATGCTCCATTAAAAAAAAAAGATAAAATACATGGGAGTATCCTTGTTGTAACACCCAGGAGCTACATAAACATAGTTATAAAACACTCTTTATATAAATAAGGTAGGATTTAAATAAATGGAGAAATATTAATTGTTCATAGGGAGGTAGAGTTAATATAATATCAATGAAAATTTGGCCTAGCTCTTTATTCACTACCATCCCAACTAAATTGACAAAAAAATATTTTACCAAGGGACAGCTAGGTGGTGTAGTGGATAGGGCACCAACCCTGGAGTCGGGAGAACCTGAGTTCAAATAGGACCTCAGACACTTAATAATTACCTAGCTATGTGACCTTGGGTAAGTCACTTAACCCCATTGCCTTGTTTTATATATATTACTGAGTTGGAAATAATAAAGACAAAATTCATTTGGAAGAACAAGACCAAAAATTTTAAAGAAACTAATGAAAAAAAGAAGAGGGAAGAACTATAGGGTAATAATTGTCAAAACCAGCTGGTATGCTAAGAAATAGAAAGGAATATCAGTGGAACAGAGTAGACAGTAGGAAATGATTATAATAACCTTATGTTTGACAAAAAAATTAAGTTTTGGGGATAGGAATTCATTAAAGGGAGAAATCACAAGAAAATTAGAACATGGATCATGTTATGTATCAGAACTTTGAATAGGAAGACCATGAGTAAACAGGAGATAACATTGTGAAGTATAAAATGGATTACTTTTGATGACATCAAATTAAAAAGATTTTGAGCGAATAAAAGCAACACAGCCAAGACATGAAGAAAAGAAAATTGGGGAAAAGAATTTTTATAGACAGTCTTTCAGATAAAGGTTTCATTTCTCAAATATATAAATGTTTGTCAAATTTATAAAAACACAAATATTCCCCAGTGAATAAATGATCAAAGGGTGGGAACAGGCAGATTTTGATGAAGCAACCAAAACCATACCAAATATGTGTGCATAATCATATGAAAAATGCTCTAAATTATTGTTGATTAGAGAAATGAAAATTTAAAAATTTGAGTTATCATCTTTACCCCTATCAGATTGGCTAACCCCTTCAACTAGGAGTCGCTGAAAAAAAGGAAGAATCCACATTTTTCTAGACCTGTCTGAGTAAATACAACGAGCAGAAATTCACCCAATTGCCCAGATTTAGAATTTTTTTTTACTGTCTAATTAGATCTTGGCTTAGGTAAATTGCTGCCTAAGATTGCCAAAACTGACTGATTTCTGGATGAAGAAGTAGAAAAGGGGAAAAACCTTGGTCCTAATATATCGCATTATTTACTTACTTATTTTTGCAAGGCAATGAGGTTAAGTGACTACAGTCACAGAGCTAGGTAATTATTAAGTGTCTGGGGTTGGATTTAAACTCAGTCCTCCTGACTCTAGGGTTGGTGCTCTCTCCACTATGCTACCTAGCTGCCTCACAATAATTAGTTATTAAATACAAAAGAGAAATACTTATTTTTCATACCTGAGAAAATGTTTCCTTTACAAAATTTTGAATCTAGTCATCTAGGCTCTGCTGTCTACCTCTCTTAAAGGGAAACTCTCTGTCTTCCAAGATAGCCTATTTTATATTGGAAAACTTCAATTATGAAAAAGTTATGTTTTTCTTTAATTTATATATCATATATGATACATATGTAAATGTAAATAAACAAACAAATAAATATTCCCAACTCCAAATCTACCTCTTATGAACTTCTACCAATTGCTTCTAATTAGACCAACAGAGACATTTTAGAGCAAACACAAACCCTTCATCCCATTCCTTTGATTATCAGAAGACGGTTCAAATATGAGCTAAGATTTAAATAACAATTAAACTCAGTGCTCTCTCCCTACATTTTTGTGGGGCAAGTGTTTTATATGTGAATATTTTCTTCCATATTAGAAAGTAAGATCCTTGAGTGTAGGAACTCTTTCTGTCCTTGTCTTTTCCTCCCTATACACAGTGCTTGGAATATTGTAGACTTGTTAAATATTAAATGGTTGTTGAAAAGATGGATTAAAGCCAAAATGATAAGAAGGCCAGCCATAATTGGAAACCTGGGCTATTGAAGGCAAATTCAGATTTCCCCCCCTATAGTACCACTTGTTTTATTATCAAAAACTATTATTATTGTTGCCATCATCATTATTCAAGCACAGAATGAACAATTATTATTCATAATATATTAGAGAAAACTCCTAAATTGAAAGGAAGGATGACTTAGAGGATTCCAAAGGTCCCTTCAAATTCTATAATCTTATAATTATCTAAAGAAATTTCTGAATCCCAATGATAATTTTAGATACAAAATAAACTATGTCTGGGCAACATGACCATAAGGGTAAATGGTCATTCATGCAACAAGGAAAATGCTTGCTTAAGTCTTGTAGTCAACATCTAATGAGGTAGCAAATCAATCAAACCCTTCACTAGCCCATGCAACTCACCAAGCCTATGGGTTGCTGACCCTCATTGCTACCATGCACTTCCCAAAGTGATGATGGACAAATCTAGACCAAAAGCAAGCCATGACCAGATCATTCTATTGAAGACACTCTGCAGAGAGAAAATTTTGTTGCTTTTGTTGCCTGTGGCATTTGTGTCTAGGTCTCAGATCCCATATCTATGAAATGGGAATAATACTTTCACAACTTACTTTACAGAGGGTTTTTTCCTAAATTTATAAATTTGAAACTATTATAGAAGTGGGATTTTTAGCATTAGGAAATTAATCACAAGGAAAAAAAACCCGAAGTCCAGTAAAATGTCTATGTCTTTCAACTCCACTCTCCCCTCCTGTAGCTAGCAATGAAGTAATGTGAGTTGAGCCATGGCAGCTGGTAGGATATAGCTTGGTGCCAAATTCTCATTCAAGGCATGGCAACAGTTTGCAATGTTCTTGTCAAAGAAGTGTCAAGAATGTGGGAGCTTGTTGGGATCTGAGCTGTGGATTCTGGGAATAGTCAAAGCTCAGTGACTTAAATATAACATAATGAGCACTTAATAGATGTTTAGTTTATTGAATTGGAACCTCCCCATCCATTTCCTTTCAGTTTTGGAATCATGATCAGGTCCAATCTGTTGTTGCTCCTGGAGGAGCCAGCCAATCCGCTGTCACCCACAGGGCAGGCAACCAGCCTAGCTGAAATGGTAAAGCATACTAAGGAAGAGGCAAGAGGCAGAACAGGTCAAGCAAGTCAAAATACCATCTCTCCCTTGACCACCATATCTCCCTTCAGACTGTGATGGAGACAAACCAGGATCCTGATTTCAAAACCTTAATAATAACACTGTTCCCAAACCCATCAGACCAGGTTCCAGACCACCCCCTCAACCATAAGTGAGGGAAGAAACCATTGTTGAGACGGGATTCCTCATCGCCACAAGGAACAGCTGTGACCAGCTGCCACAACAAAGAGAGGGATACACGGTCTTAGGAGTGGCAGTGTCTTCTAATCCACTGCTCCTGCTCACAACCGAGTCATCTGAGAAAATATCTTTAGCCAAATCCAACAAATGCCAATCAACTGCCACTTACAGGGCAGGCAAGGCAAGTTACCTAAAGCAACAAGGCACTGAGGGGGAGAAAGAAGAGGCAGCACGTGCTTGTAAAGATTTACCACCCTCATGATTTGGACAACCATCTCTCTTTATACTCCGATAGACACTCCCAGGACTATGAACCAAAGCAGTGATGCTCCCAGATATTGGTTCCTGTAACCATCATCTTAGGAAGTAATTTTAGTGCAGTTGTAGTGTGTGGTGTTGTAGCTGGAGGTGTCATATCCATTGCTCCTGAAGACCCAGAAAGGAATGCTCCTGTTAGCAAAATCCTTGACATTGTGAAATGCATCTACATATGAAAATGGTATGATTTTATCAGTGAAATGACATCAAAGAAAATATTATCATGTTTTGATGCTGCACTCCAAGGACAAGGAGGCTTTTCATCTGACTTGTAACAGAAAACTTTCCAAATGGATTGCTTCTTCCATTAGAATGAGTTTCTGGGGAGGATCAACTTTATTAATTTTCTATACATATCCCCAGAAAAATGCTTTTTCATTCACCTCCTCATGCTGAGAAAAGAGGTATAATTTATTTTCCCATGGTTTTACTCTCCATTATTATAGCTTTCAATAGCAAAATATCCCTCTCCAGTTGCCGATTCTCCCATCTATGTTGTCTCTCTGTTAAAATGATAGTTCCTCAGAAGAGGCATTATTGTGGCTTTTGTTTTTGTATTTTCCACGTTCCCATGCTTATCTTACATACATAAATACTTAAAAATGCTTTTCCTTCACCGATTCATTCAGTGGCTTTTGTTGAAGGCCCTTTTTATCATTAACAATGTAGGTAAAATTGCATATGATGAATTATAAAGTATCTGCCTATAAAAGTCAGCATGCCTTTCTGGTTAGAATGCTGACTTTTTGAAGCCAAGATATAACCTTTATTCAAATGGTACAAATTGTTCCCTGACACCCATTGGTTTTGTGATTCAGGGGAAGTTGTCGATCTACCTTTCCTTAGAGACACTCTCTTCATCTATAAAATGGGCATAATATTGACATATATTTCACAGTATAATTGTGAAATTGTATTCTGGTTTGTTGTGTGTTTTTCCTTCTTGAAGAAGACTAGGGCATCATGGAGGTGGTATGATATGCATGTGAATTGGATTTGAGTGAGTGGGTGCTGTGCTAAGTCACCATCCTCACTTTCTTCTCTGAAGCTATCTGGGTCCACTGGATAGATATGAATCAGGACAACTGGATACAGGGCAATCAGGATTAAGTGACCAAGGTCACACAGCTAGTGTCAAGTGTCTGAGCCCAGATTTATGGTGGGGAAACTGAGACTTGGAAACAGGAAATGCTTCGCTCAAAATGAGGCAGTTAGATACCAACAACACAGGAACTGACTCCTATTTAAAAGACTAACCCTCTCAGTCTACAGATGAAGAATCTGAGGGCAAGGTAGACATGAAATGCCCAAAGTCACAGTGCTAATTGAATGGACCAGAGGTAGAATTTGAATCCAAATCCTTTGACTTTTAAACTGGTGATCTCTTCACTGTACCACACTGCCTTTGTTTCCTAGTCTAAAGGACTTTTCACCCATTCCTGATTTCCTCAACATTCATCATTCCAAATCTATCATTCACTCTTCTCTGTCAGGGTAGTCATGACAAGAGTGATATAGGAATACAATTAAGACAAGACAAGCTTTTCATGAGAAATAACTTTAAAATGGTCTGTATTCCATATTCTCAGAAGTTTTATCACCTGTATCATATGAAAATTTAAGGACAAAGAAATTGTGAAATGAATCTTTCCATATTTGGATTGTCAACCACCTAATCCAACTTCAAAACCAAACAAAATGATATAGAGATGAGCATATCATGAGGTAGCACCTTGTGTATAGAGTGCCAGGTCTGGAGTCAGGAAGACTCATCTTCATGAGTTCAAATCTGGTCTCAGACACTTCCTAGCTGTGTGACCCTGGGCAAGTCACTTAATCCTGTTTGCATCAGTTTCCTCATCTGTAAAAGGAACTCGAGAAGGAAATGACAAACCATTCAGGATCTTTGCCAAGAAAATCCCAAATATGTCATGAAGAATTTGACACAACTGAAAACAACCAAACAACAAAAACTCGATCTAAAGCGAATTTAGGAACAAGGAGCAGATTTCATAGAGAAGCAAAGTTAGGCTCCATAAAAGACACAATAGTTTACTAATTATTAATTACTAGTAATGAAAGTTCACCCAGAAACCCAAAAGTTAGCTTGGGAGGTGGTGGGTATTCCCTTCTCTAGAGGAAAGAAAGACTCATTATTTGGCTTACAATGTAATTACTAATATAGAGCCACTAGGGTTTGCCTCAAGCAAGTTAAACTAAAGGGTTTTTTTCTGTATTTCCAATCCTTTAGTGATGGAGAAACAAAAAAGTTTAATATATAGCTACATAGGATAATAACATAAAATAGGAAGCTACCAGATGGTGCAATAGTGTCCTTGAAGTTAGAAAAGCACTTTTTCTATTTGACCCCCCATTCCTAACCTCTGGGCTTAAATTTTGGGTTATTTGCCCCAGATGCAAAGACATTCCATTTCCAGACCCTGATTATTAGTTGAGATATTAAAGCTCCATCTTTCACATAATCTACTATATAATCTATTGCCCTGATCTGCTTGGTTTTTTCCTTCTCCATGATACCCCAACTTAAGACTCCCATCTTTTTCAGGTGCAATATATTTCATTTTTGTGAGGACAGCTAGATGGAAAGGTGGATGAAGTGCAGGATCTAGAGTCAGGAAGACTGGTTTTCCTGAATTCAAGTTTGACCTCAGAAACTTTCAAGTTGTGAGACCCTGGGCAAGTCATTTATTCCTGTTTGTTTCAGTTTCCTTATCTATAAAATAAACTGGAGAAGGAAATAGCAAACCACTCCACTATTTTTACCAAGAAAAGGGGTCACAAAGAGTTGGAAATGACTGAAAAATGACTGAATGACTGGATCACTCTTGAAAAACTCTCTTCTATCTCCCTGGGTCCTAACTAAAATTCCACCTCCTACAGAAATCCTTTCCTGATTCCTCTTAATGGTAGTACCTTTACCTGTTGATTATTTTGCGTTTGCCCTATATGTTGCTTATATAGAGATGGTTACCTGTTGTCTTCCTTATCAGTCTTCGAGCTCCTTGAGAGAAGGAAATGTCTTTTAGATTTCTTTGTATCACACAACATCTGACAAATAGCTGGTGCTTAATAAATGCTTATTGACTGACTGATGGTAGACAAATAATCACAATGCTTAGTATTTCTATATCCCTTTGAGGGCTGTAGGATGCTTTATAGACTTTAGCTCATTTGAACCTCCAACAATCCAACTGGAACCTGAGCTTGCTTGAATAAGTCATTTCCTGTTTTTTTTGGATTTATTTCCTTCATCTGTAAAATAAGGAAGTTGTAGATAAAAAAGGAAAGATAAAGCATGCAAGATGGGGTCTACTGTTAAGATTTCTTCAAGACTGCTTCTAGCATTGACATTTGTCTCATATTTCTAAAACACTTGAGCAAAGATTTATTTCAACCTTATGGGGTATCACATCCCTTTTATAGTTAAGGAAACTGAGGCAGAGAGAACTTATATGACTTATTCATCTTTCCTCAAATACTAAATATTCAAGACAGGATTTGAACCCAGTACTTCCTATTTCTAAGTCTTACACTACATACATAATATCATCTTGATCTAGGACTTTTGGGGGGATAGCTCTGATGGAAAAGAACCAATTGTTAAATATTCCGAGTGAACATTTATTCTTTTTCTTTTCTTTTTTTTGCAAAAGTGACTTGCCCAAGGACACATAGTTAGGTAATTATTAAGTGTCTGAGACCATATTTGAACTCAGGTCCTCCTGACTCTAGGGTCAGTGGTCTATCCAAGAACATTTACTCTTGCAAATTGTCAAACAATATAAATCAAGACCTGACGTATTATTCTATTGATGTCTAGACTAAGGAAAAGTGATGGCAAAAATGTTAAAAATTCACATTAAACTTAAGAAGTGTGCTATGAAACCTTTTATTCTGCCCCCACCCCGAGGATTGGTTTTTAAACAATCAGTTCCAGCATACTTCTTACTCAATTCTACATTATTCAATATGACTCTAAAGGGAGGGGGGTGGTTGGTAACATATAGGTAGAAGAGAGGACTTGTGTGTGTTGACTAAATTGCTTCTTTTGGGAGACATGATAATTTGGAAATTACAACCTGTATCATCCCTTGCTTGGCAGCAATTGCAATAAAAACATAATGGAGAAGCACTGTCATAGTAAATAATAATTTATTGATTGAAAAAGACTCCTGTTCATCCCACCTTAGCATGACATGATGTGAGGCGTCACAGACACATTTTAGAATTATGGTGTTCAAATGCCATGCCTATTCATGCATTCCCTCAAGTTTCCACCAAAGTGCATGCATAGACCAAGATACTCATAGAATCAATCAGTTATAATCTCAAAGAAGTTATCCACAAACTTTGATTTGGAAAAAAAAGGCCCAGGAGCTTTGGACAGCTTGACAAGGCAGCCCACATGCATAGGTATGGATCAATTGTTTGCAAAAAACATTAATGTAGAATATGAAAAATATATTTCAACTGCATTCATGTAATACAGAATTCCTGAGAAGAATGTGTGCTGTATATCTTTGTAAAATAATGTGCATTCTAGATTAAAAAAACCCACATGCTAGACTATTCAGCCAAGCATGTCTAAAGCACTATTGATCTGTAACTGAATTCACAGATCTTCAATAGTTGCTGAAACAATTCATCATTAACCCAATATCATTCTTTTTAGGTTCTATTGTTGCTGTTATCAATCAGGGACAATTTTCATATGATTTTATTATCTATCCTTCATGTTCCCCCTTTTTTCGAGTTCAATGTAATAATCAAAAAACAGTTTTTCTATGAAATATTATATATTTTTCCATTTCTAATCATCATTTTGTGTCAGATTTAAGAAAAAATCAAATACATGTTCTGGATGGTATTGGGGCATTAGGCAGGGCACTAATAAGATTAAACAAATTGAAATAACAAACCTTCAACATTGTTCTGTGCTGGGGGTCAAGTTTCAGGAAAAAGCTATTTCTGTCTAGTTCACACTAAGACAGAACAAAGGTCACAGAGTCTTAATGTACCCCTCCCCCCCCAAAGGTGTATGCATAGAACCAATTAGGAAGAAAAGAGAGTGTTCTACAAAATGATGGTGCTAAAACTCCTGGATGGAATTTATGGTTGTTGTATAAATTTATAACAAAAGTAGGAAACTTGGAAAGGGAAAAAAGGCAATCTTTGGAGCAATTGGGGTAGAGACTACCACTTGCTTACAAGTATCAGGGAAAGAGATATAAATATTCTCCCTGCTTTAATGAACAGAGCAGAAGCTTGGCTCTTCTGTTTACACAAAACTGAAGAGTTTATATATATTTTCATAGAGAGATTATTTCAGTGTCATCATTAATGGAAACAATTTCCAAGAATAAGAAACTTCATTCTAATATCTACCTTTGATACAGCTATGGAAAAGTCTATTTCCACAGCTTCCATTCTCAACTCCCAAATAGGTTTCAATTTGGGAATTTTTGGAAAAATTCTGCTTCAGAACAAAGATTGAAAATGAATTCTAAAAAGTACATTATTATTGTAAAGCTTCTCTATAAAATCAGTTTCTTATCAATCAAGTCAAAGGGCAAAATGATTCTGGAAAAGGCAATGAGAAGAATGTCTTTGTATAACACCCCCCTCACTATAATAACCATAATATGCAAGTCATGTCATCATGTATAAGATGACATGGTCCTCTTTGAAAATGAAGGACTATTATTATTATTGTTATTAGTATGATTCTTTTTAAGGATAGAAGAAAGAAGTTGTCCTGATTTTTTCATGTTTCTCTACTCTTCTCCAACAGACACCTCAAGATAGCCATTCTTCTGACTTTAGGTTAATGTCACATGGCATTGGTTTCTTATAATTTCACTGAGGTCATTCTTCACATTGCAATCATCCAAACTCAAACTGGTCCTGACTTTTGTTCCTTTATCCCTACTCATACAAAGCCAACATGTACCTTCTCCCTCAACCTCCATTATATTTTGGGTGATGTCTTGAAAACAGTAAAACTAAAACAATTGATTTCAGAAGAAAGCAAAGCTCACAAATATCTAATTCTAGCCATAGTATTTAGTTACATTCATGCATTGAGAGAGTGCATACATCTCTAAAAGAGGAGCCAAACTCGTGCAGTTTGTCTGGCTTCTCTTTCCCTGAACAAAGAAGACAAAAGGGTGTACTCTAGAGAGGGTCTAGTGGACAAATGAGCTAGAGAGATTGCACACTACTGATGAGCCACTACATAACAAAAAAAGTAAAAAAATATATATTTACATAATTTCACGGTGATGTTCTGGGATAGCTTCCCAACAGACTCAAAGGAAAACTCATATTGACCTCATCCTAACAAAGCATATTAAATGTGGCCCTTTCTCTTTTGAATGGCATAGAAAATGCCAATCCTCTCTTCAATATAGGTGACTTCAGATACTTTTTATGAAAATAAAAATAACACTCAGCTGAGTCACACCACTCACAAAAGATATCAGATCTGGATAGTTCTACTTTCCTTTCCCTTCAATGGGTAGCAAAGGTGCCAGATTTGTAGGTTTTCTTATTTTTATTTTTGGTGTAACCTTGAAAAAGAGACAAAGGAAAAGGGCCATGCAATTCTTTAACTGCATAATCAACATTCAACAGTGCCATCACAGGATGACGAGGAGAGGCCAAGGCAACTCAAAGTCAACAGGAAGGCTGCAGGAGGGAGAACACTGAGGAACAGCGGCCAAGACAACAGCTAGCTCCATTGACTCCTTCGGGGTAAGCATCACAACTCAACTGAACAATGGGAAGGGGAGCTGGAGGAGCAGAGACCACATGATGCTGTTCAGCATGCTCTGATTGTGAACAGCTACACGGGTACACTAGGCAGGCTCGAAACTCCAACATTTTTTGACTGTCCTAGAAATTCCTCAAAGTCTGGTGCTTTAAGGTAGATTCTGAAACTCTTATTGGCTCCCTTGGGTTCATGATGACTTGAACACACAGTCACATTAGGTGGGGCTCTTCTTTGACCTCCTCAGGAGCCCGGATTTCCCAATTTATCAGAAAAGGCTGTGATGCAATCATTCCCCACCCAGTCCACAATATCCACACATATTCAGTTGTGTGCTTCCCCATGAGTCTCTGCAGGGAACAGGAAGGACAGAATCTTCCGTCCCCACTGATGGCTCAGTTTCTCCTTGGACTCTAGAATCAGCTAAGGCCACTCTTGGTGATACTGCTTCCCGTGACTTTTCCGCTGTTTCTGCAAATGCTCCAATTCTGCATCATACATCATTTCTTGGACTAAGTACTTCTCCCGCCTCACTCGATCAGATAAATCTTTGGGCATGTCAGGAATCAGGTAAGCAATGAAAGACTTTATTCCAAAAACCAGGTGCTGAAAATGAAAAAGTTGGGGGGGGGGAAGAGTTTTCAAAGATTTGAGAGAAACAGCAACCCTTATAGGCAGGAATCTATAAGAGAAAACAACTGAAATGGATTGAAGGGAAGAAAGATTGGATATAGGGGATTCTGGACATCTGGTACTAATCCTGGCTCTGTCACTAATAAACTAGGTAATTTGGGGTACATTTCCTTTATTTTCTGCATCTGTTTTCTCATCTGTGGGAGGGTAAGAGACCGGGATTAGATCTTTTTTTTTTTTGATTTTGTGATTTTATTGAGAAAGGGAGAAATAAGAGGGGAGGGAAATTCCTCTATCAATTTGGTTTGACATGATCTCTTCAACTTATACTTTCTCCTGATCTTCCTGTAGTTACCTAGTCACCTTGTGCTAAAAGCTGGAATCTAGTCTAGGTCTTTCTATTTTTTATAGGACAATGCTACCTATTACATATAAAATGTGACTAAGCTTTACACCAATAGCCTTTTGAGGTTTTGGTGAGGAAAATACACAGTAATCCTCTAAATATGCTTTGCATTTATTATTATTATTTTTTTTAGTTTTTTTTTTTTTGCAAGGCAAACAGGGTTAAGTGGCTTGCCCAAGGCCACGCAGCTAGGTCATTATTAAGTGTCTGAGACCAGATTTGAACCCAGGTACTCCTGACTCCAAGGCCGGTGCTTTATCCACTACGCCACCTAGCCGCCCCTGCATTTATTATTAAATTTATTTCCTATCTATTTCTTTTGGACTAGTTCAACTGCGGAGGCAGGTGAGAACAGATCTATAATTCAGTAATCAATTTAGTGTCCTGCATACCTAAGTGGTTCTTCAGTACTGTTTTCTTCTCGTTGATCATTAAAAAAAAATGGCTGAGACAAATTCAGATTAATATGAGCTTTAAAAGGATAATTCCATAACAAGCTGATTAAATAAGTGTACGCAGGACATTTTGGCAAAAATAGCATCTTTCAGAAGATAACAATATCTTGCTAAAAAATGAGATGTGAATATTAGTTTGGGGCTCACAGATCCTTAGCTTTAGTAACAACTCAGGCTATTTTCATGTAATTGAATTCAATAAAAGTTTATTAATTATGTGCAAGGGACTCATTATATATAAAAGGCATGGGCCCACGTAAGATGAATGCATCATCATTATAGCTTAAAGAAGACAAATAACACGGATTTTTTCAAATCTTCATTGTATGAAAGGCAGACAATACTACAGGATAAGGAGCGGATATCTGTTCCAGAAGTCTGATCTATGAAGGGGCTTACTGGAGTTTAGGAGGTCTCCCCGAAGGAAACCTCTTGCTATAATGCATTTCTGAAAAGGATAAATGTTTCAGCTTTCTAAAAAAAAAAATCACATACACAAATACATGTTAAAATTTAATCTGAATCACTGACTTTTTCTCCATCACTTTCTTAAGTCTAGACAAAAAAAATAAGTCTTGATTGGTAGCATTTGCCAGTTTCTGAGATGTAAGGGAACTGACTTAAAATTTAACAATCAGCTCTCTGGCAAGAACTAATTTTAGTATCTTTTAAGTTTTCCTAAATGAACAAGTTAAATATTGCTGACCAACAAATCAGCTTCAAATAAATCATAGTAATTTTATTTTTATTTTTATCTTCTTCTGGGGCTATAATTGCATTCAAGTAGGAAGGTTTCAGAATAAGAAATTCTTTTACTAGGTGATAGGTGAGTTAATTCACATGACCCTTAAGTATCAAAGGGAGAACTTGAGACATGGACGCTTCTGTTCCTCTAAGGCATGTTGTGCCACATAGGTACCACGGGACCATAGAATGTCAAAATCCAACATCTAGCCCGGTCTTCTCATCTAACAGGTAAGGAAACTGAGCTCTACTATAGCAAACAGGACAAATGATCTCCCCAATCTGATCTGATGTTTGCCCCTCATTCTTGAAGGAGGCTATGACAGCCATGTGAATTGGATTTGGGGGGGGGTTGTTGGTCTAAGTCACTGGCCTCACTTTGTCCTCCAACTGAGTCCAATGGCTAGATGTGAATCAGGATGACTGAAGATGGCCCTAGACATGAGGCAATCAGGGTCCAAGATCATACGGCTAGATGTGCAGCTAGGTGGTGTGATGGAAAGAACACTGACTTTGGAGTCAGGGGGAGGGGATTTGGAATCCCTTTTCAATCTTCCCATTAAGTCAATAGGATAAACAGGGTAAACATTAGGCTCTGTATTTTACAGAAAGAAACAGGAAAAAAACAGGGAGGAAAAGTAACTTCACAATCTTATCCCGAGTTGGTGGTAGTACAGGGACCAAGACTCAGATCCTATCTAGGAGTAAAGATCTATTTCCACTAAACCCAAGGATGTGGTCCTACAAGCAAAAAGACATTCCATATTAACTCTATAACTTTAGAATCATTTAAAATTGTAACCGTACTCCAAATAGACAAAAGTATACTTTCCTCACTCATCAATGAGATCTGGCCTGCTATACAACAAATGACTCAGTAGATCTCACTATTCTGGGAGAAGGAAGACCTAGGTTCAAATTATACTTCTGAATGTGCCAAAATTAAATGGACCATGGGTATGTAATAATGTCACATAGCTGTTGTGAGGTTTCAAGGTGATAAACTAGGTAAATTACTTTATAAATGTCAAAGCATGATATGGATGTGGATTTTTATATCTGGAAGCTTAGAAGATTCTAGGAACTCAATCTAGTTGATGAGTTGTTTTTTTTCTCTCTCCCTAGATCCAGTCTTCTTATCTTACTTTCTGGTCATGTTCATGTCTCTAACCCCAACCAGTTTACTTTATATATTGTCTCTCCCATCATTAAATGAAAGCTCCTCTGGGTCATAGGATATCTTTCAGCAATGCTGAACCCTATGTCTTACTAATAAGGAAGTGCTTACTAACTTTTGGACTGAATCTTTGATTTTATTGAAATAGGGAATTTCTTAGGTGATAGAGCTTCCTCTAATAATGGCGGTCATCTCTTCTTTGTACTATATAGTCCTGAAAAACCGCCCACAATGTTTAACTTTGGAGCAGTTAAATGTCTTGCCCAAGATCATACAGTCAATGTATGTCAAAGGTGGAACATAAATGGCCTTACCTCAGAGTCAAATTTCTAAGTTTTGTTACTACATGATGTTTCCTCCACCCAAGGGAATATCATCCTGTGAAAGGTTGTCTTCTGAGAATTAACAATATATGCAATGAATTGAAATGGGAAAAGATTCTTATCAACTAAGAAGTTACTGAAACCTTTGGCTTAAGACAATCATCTCCCCTAAAGAGTAATTCTTTGCTTTCTGGTCAAAGAGTTTTTGCAACTTGGAGAAGTCCATCCATCTTACTTTAATGATTCCTGTATTTGGAGAAAATGTCAATATTTCCAGGTCAAAACTGAATCAAAGACATTTCACTTAGATAAATGATGATGTTATTTGTCCTTCATTCTGGAAGAGGACCATGACATCAGGGAGGGGATACCATGACAAGAAAGCAAATTGGATTTGAGTGAGGGGTATTATGCTCAGTCACCAGTTTTCAGAATTATCTGGGTCCAGTGGCCAGTTAGGAATCAGGATGACTGTTTGAGGCAATCGAGGTTAAGTGACTCCCCAGGGTCTCACAGTTAGTAAGTACCAAGTGTCTAAGGTCAGATTTAAACTCAGCTCCTCCTGACTCCAGGGCTAGTGCTCTTATCCACCATGCCACTTAGGTACTCTATTTAGATAAAAACTATAATTGTGAAGGAGTGACTATTTGTGGGGAGGTGGATGCAAATTTTCTCTAGACATATTTGATATGGAGTTAACTTAGTGAGAGTGGCCAGCAAATTAAAAATAAGGGATTTTGAGGTGGGTAGGAGGATTATCTCTACTGATTTTCATGAGAGTATGAATTTAATGAGGGCAGTTGCTAAGCTCACATGAGCTCTTACATGAACTATAACACACATTCTATGGGTAACCAATAAAAGTTTGATGACAATTATGGACATTAAAAAAAATTTAGACTTGAGAATCTTGGCATAAAGAGGATTGAACTCTGAGTTGCAAAAACTCTTTGAGAGTAAGACATGGCCAGAAAGCAAAGGATTGCTCCTTAGGGGAGACAAGGCCAGGTGGTAAGAGAGGAAAAAAAGGAAGAAAGAATGTGTTTAAAGAAGTACAAGCAGAACTTGCAAACTGGAGTCCCACTAGAAAAGAATTTCAAGGACGGGGTGGTGGAAATATATCAAATGAAGAAGAAATTCCAAGGAGATGAGGACTGACAAATAGCCATTGGATATATCATCTCAAATAAATATTAGTAAAGAAAGAAGAAAGCATAATTTTAATAGGGACCTGGTACGAGTGCCAAGCACTTTAAAATATTATTTCAGTTTATCTTCACAATCACCTTTGCAATAATTATGATTCCTGTCTTACAGTTGAGGAAACTGAGGCAGATGGAAGTGAAATGATTTGTCCAGATCTCATAGTTAGTAAGTATCTGAGGCTAGATTTCAATTTGGGTATTGCTGACTCTCAGCACAGTTCTCTTTCCTCTGGGCTATTTAGCTTTGACTGATGTGATTTTTAATTTGTTGTTAATGCAGATTTACTCTCAATCTTGCCAAGTACCTCAGTGTCAACTTTTAAAAATATTTCTTGTCCTTCAAAGTCCCAATTTACAGATTTCTTTTAAGAAGTCTCGCCTGATATTACCAGCTGCAAAACATCCCTGCATTCATCAAGGTTTTCAAAGCATTCTGTCTGAACCTCTCCTTCAGACTTTCCATGAAATCTCTTCTCTTGCAGTTACTTTTGCAATACGTTATTCTACTTATTCTAATCTTCAGGGGAGAGATTACATTTTGCTTTCTCTGTATCCTCAGTTCCTTGTGCAGTTATCTTCTAATAATAGGTGTTTATTAAATATTGAGTTAAATGTGTTTCTGTGAAATTAAATGATGATGATGATTTGTCCTTCATTTTCAAAGAAGACCATGACATCAAGTTGGCGATGCTCTAATGAGCATGTGAATTAGACTTGACTGAGGCGGGCTATACAAAGTCACCAGTCTAATTTTCTCCTCCATAGTCAACTGGGTCCAGTATGAATCAGGGTAACTGGAATTATGTGACACTAACAAAGCGAAGAGGAAATCTGGCACTCTCCTAGCCTAAAACTTAGTTGTATGATCCTAAGATTTTATTTGTTATATGACTATCATTTAAATTTGTTTCTACATCTGTAAAATGAGGATAGCAAAGTTTAGAGAAGAAAAGCATGTCTATAAAAATAAAAACTATTATAAGAGATCCAGGGATAGTGTTTTCTTTTTGATCTCTGTCTCACCTCAAATACGATGATGAAGGCCAAGCGGGCCGCAAGGACGTGCCAGAACTGTAAGGTTAACTCATATGGGTGGGTGCTCCATGGTGGGGCTCTGTAGTCTCGATACCTGCAATCCACAAAACCAAGGAGCATGAAGTACAAGGTAGAGAGTGGCCAGGCTTGAAGGCTTCCCAATTTTCAAGAGATCAAAGACAAAAGGGCTCATTAAACTACAGAGAGGAAAGAGAAGGAGGGAGGCAAGACGTCATGGAAAACTAAAAGGAGCTCAAAATAGATACCTGCAGTAACCAGAGTGGCCGGGCCCAAGTTCACTCAGGTCGAACACTGATAAGCTACTGTTGACGTACCCTTTTAAACACCTGGAAGAAGCAAAGGAAAATAAAATGATTCAACTGTTGTACACATAGTAGGTTCTTCATTGAGTTGAGTTCTAGAAGAATGAAATGAGAATCAGTGGGAATTGTTAATAAGGAAGGAATAAACATCAAACTACAAGGGAAACAGCAAAGAGTGAGATGGGGAACACTAAGTTGACAATCTTTTCCCAGAAAATGTTATTGCAAATGGTAATAATGATAATGATGATGATGATGATAATAATAATAATAAATATTTATATGCTTCTTTAAGATTTACAAAGCACTTTAACAATCTTTTATTATATCCTCACAATCATGAGAAGTTAGTGCTATGATCAACCCCATTTTAAAGGTGAGGAAAGAAAGATTAAGTGACTTGCTGAAATTCATATAGCTAAGAAGCATTTGAGGCCAAATTTGACTTTAGGTCTTTCTGAATCCAGGACCCTATCCACTTGACCACCTAGCTGTCTAGAAAGAGGAAAGGAAATATGGAAGAGTGACCAGAACCCTAGTGGGATATTGTGTCATTCACTCCAAAATTACTTACTATGTGCTAGAAAAGTAATCTTTCAGATTTTCTACAGAATTCTACAAAAATAATAATATATCTACATCTTTGTCTATCTGAATTATCATCATTTATATTTTAATAGGTATTATTGTCATCCAAGAGTAGAGGTATGGATGAAGGTTAATCCAACCATAAACTTGGGAACCTTGAAAGGGAATGAGGGACGGCTAGGTGGCGCAGTGGATAGAGCACCGGCCCTGGAGTCAGGAGGACCTGAGTTCGAATCTGACCTCAGACACTTAGTAATTGCCTAGCTGTGTGGCCTTGGGTAAGTCACTTAACCCCATTGCCTTGCAAAAACAAAGAAAGAAAGAAAGAAAGAAAGAAAGAAAGAAAGAAAGAAAGAAAGAAAGAAAGGGAATGAAAACTCTTTAGATCTATAGTGTAGATACATTAGGACTTGCACCTGAATAATACACTTTAATGGTAAGATAGCTAGAGTACCAAGGTCTGGGTTTTGATCCCAACTCTGCTTGTATGATATCAGTTATCTGTGTGATCCTGGGTAAGCTAGCTCACCTTTCATGTCCTCAGTTTACTCATATGTACAATAAGCGGGCTGTTCTGTATGATTTCTGATATCCTATTTACCTCTAAATCCCTAATCCCACATTCCTAGAAAATTCTGTTTAACAAAATTGGAATTAAGAGCACATTGAAACATTGAGGGCTACCACAATGAGAGAAGAAGTCCTTGGAAGATGGATAGAAGTTAGCCCAACAGTTGGATCAGGAGGGCTTTTCAGGCAGGGAATCGTTGGGGTCCATCTTTTACAGCTAAATCTATATAGATCTTGGAACCTTAGATAATTGATGGGTACTAGCATACAGAGTCAAATTATAAGATGGATAAATCAGTTTATCCATTTCTCCTGGCTAACTTGATGCTGCTTTTTAAAACTGTCATCCATTTGTGCATGTATATTTCCAAGTTACAAAATTTCCCTCCACGCTTCCTTCCCATCCCTCTCCCCTCAGTAGGTTGTTAAACATGTTTACAAATTAGTAATTTTTGGCACGAGGAATTAGGATTTGGGGAAAGAGTTACAAAAGAGATAATTTTTATAAGATGTTCATCAGATTCGGTAGGGTGTTTTTTTCTGTGTGTTTTGTTTGTTTTTCTTCTTCTGGTTGGGGATAATATAGACCATTACCAGTCTAATACAGTTGTGCTAGCTCTCTGGACTGTCAAGATTTGCTGTTTCTATCAAGGTTGTTCCTAGATGCTACTTGTAATGATTTCTTTTACAGCAATTTTTATTTCAGGATACTAATTACTACTTGGATGAATGACCTACTAATAGCATTATTAATGATAATAACATAGATATAGGGCATAAGGTTTTGCAAAGTGTTTTACGTGTGTTATCCTGTTTTGTTCCTTGAAATGACTCCTTGAAGCAGATGCTATTATTAATTTTATCTTACAGATGAGGAAACTGAGGTTGAGATTAAGTAACTTGCCCAGTGACATGTAGCTAATAACAATAATGGCACCAAAATGCATGGCAATAGATTTCAATAAAATCTAATATAAAATAATCATAGCTGATATTTATAGAATATTTTAGAGTCGACAAAAGAGTTTAACACATATAAACTAGGGAAGCTAGGGGAGACCTCTCCAGCCATCTAGTCCAACTCTCATCTTACAATTGAGGAAACCAAGGTCTAGTGAGGTTGAATGGCTTGCCCAAGGTCATACATGGGAAATCCAGAGGAATCAAGATTTAAACTTTGGTTAGATATCAGTTGTGAGATTGAACCTAATGACTCTCAGTTATGATTATTTCTACTGTACTTTAGATGTCTTCTTCATTTTATAGAAAAAGAAATCATTATAAAGATGATAATGTATATAAGCCTATTTGTAATCACAAAATTTCACATAAATGACTCCATCTGTTCACCATTTTTTCTTCCTCCTCCTCCTTCCCTTCTTCTCCTTTATTCGGTTGATCACAGTGATTATAATTATGTGATTTGTCTATAATCATACAGTTTGCTCAAAGTGAGCATTTATTGGGAGTAGGGTCTTAACCCAGATCTACCCAACTCCAAATCTAATACTGTTTCAGAATTAAGAAAATTTAAAACATGGCAAATTAAATAGAATGGAGAAGGAAAATCTGAATATAAGGAATAGTTGCAATAACCTCAGAGGAAAAATATCAATATAAATATCAATATCATCTATATCTATCTATCTATCTATCATCTATCTATATCTCACTTTTCAGCCACTAGATGGCAGAAAAGGAATCAGTAATTTAATAATTCTTCTAAGGGGAAAAATCAGAACTGAATTATTACAGTAGAAATCAGTGTTGGCTTTCTAATCATTTTTTATATAAAACTTTATGGTTACCAAGTGCTTTGTATCCATTTACTTCTATGATTTTCTTTTTTAAAATTAATGTTTTATTTTTATATTACAGACATTTATGGGTCACTATAATAAAGATCTCTTGCAACAAAGTTAAACAGCTAAGTAAAACTAACAATGATATGATGTCCCTTATCTGAAAATTCATGTAACATTTCATATTTGTAGTAGTCCTATATTTCTATTACAAAAATTACAGAAATCTACTTTCTCTTCTTCCATAAAAAAATGAAAAGAAAAATAAATTTCTTGTTAAAAAATAGCCATAGTTAAGCAAAAAAATCTGTCATTTGATATATACAAATATATGTATAGATATATGTGTATATGTGTGTTTGTATGTATGTGTGCATATGTGTATGTATGGCAACTAGGTAGAGCAGTGGATAGAGCACCATTCCTGGAGTCAGGAGAACCTGTGACTTTAGGCAAGTCATTTAACGCTGAATGCCTCACATCCAGGGCCATCTCTAGTCATTCTGATCCATTTTGTCTATATGGGTCTGGAGGAGAAAGGGATATTGCTGACTTAGCAAAGCAGCCCCTCACTGACATCCAAGTCATATGAATGTCATGGCATCACCTCCCTGATGTCATGGTCTTCTTTAAGAATGAAGCATTACAACATAAATTGGTATTTGGCTGAAGAAGGAGGAGTCTGTGATAAACTGAACCTTATGAAATTGTTGTCTAAAGATAGATGACAATGGGAAGGTGGTAAAGGAGATAACCAGGGATATCAGATAGTTGGCACATGTGCCAGTCCAAACCTAGACCAGCCCCTTTAGGACCTCTTCGGATGAATGGGTTTACTGATTCATGGTGGAAACAGTTACTGGGTATCTTACTATTGACCTAAGTGGTATAATCCTATTAGCCGTGTGCGTCTGCTGTGTATGATCCAGGTAATAACTCATATAGTACAAAATTCTATCAGCAAATTAGGACTGGTGTATGGTTCTAATAATGAAGAGGTAAAAATATAGAAAAAGTCTGTAGTGCTATTGAAGATGAGGATTATGAATTAATTTGAGGAAGACATTGCTGGTGAATTGTGAAGACCAAGTAATTATTTAAAAGAAAAGGGGGGGAGTTGTGAGGAATAAAGGGTGTTGTTGGTCTTCACAGGGTGTGTGGGGGGCTTTGAAATCCATTACAGAGGGGGAATGGCCCCAGTCAATCACAAAACTGAGAGAGTTCTCCTAATCCAATGCCAAAAATGACAAACTAGTCCTTAACTGGTTGAGTAACCTAGAGTCTTGCCCTTTTCCTTTGCACATGCTCAAAGAGATCTATCTGTTCTTGTTCATTAGTATAATAAGAAGGGTGGAAAAATGTATAGGAACCAATGTATCAATTAGATTTGTGACCCCAGCCTATGGTTGGCATGAAGGGGCAAGAATCAAGTCTTTCAAAGTACATAAAAGAGCTTGTATGTTGGGATTTCCCCACTCCTCTCTCCCACCATGAGAGAGGTGTGCCATTTTGTTAAGATATCTTAATAAAAAAAATTTTAATAAAAAAAATGAAGGACCCCCATCTTCATAATGTATGTATAGATTGATATTTGTGCATACATATAATTACACACACACACACACACATCCCTCCATCTTTCTTTCTATCTATCTTTCTATATTCTGTAGCCCCAATCCATCAATTCTGTATCATTGCTGAAGTGGTTACTTATTGGTCCTCTGGAATTATAAGTGCACAATGTATCTAAAACAGTTTTTTAAATCCTTTTCCAAGGTGTATATTTTTATAGTTTTTTTCTTGAATAAATCATTCTTTTGGTTTTGCTCCAATCATTCTTCCTTAGTTGATAAAAGTTACCATTTTTATGCTATTATTGATAGAATGCAAATCATTCTTCAGGTTATTCTTAATGAATCAATTCATATAACCCTTCCAAGATTGTTTGAAATCATCCATTTCCTCATTTCTTATCACATAGCAGTATTTCATCACAATGATCATGGCACTGCAATGATGTTCTCATCTTATCTGACTTTAGCCCTTCTTCATTTCTATCTCTATGGAACCAGTTGTCCCCAGTTAACCATGAATTGCCTATTACTATGATTTCATGGAATGGCCAGAGGGAGGTAGATATGCCTAGGCTTGCCCATGCATCACTATGGACTTCATGATTCCAACTGCAATATGCAGAAATGCAACCCTTAACATCCCTCTGTGCCATTTTGTTGCATGTAAAAAATGAAGGATTGAGATTCCAACCTTACCTTTCCTGACTGTATCCTTGACCTTTACAGGGGCCATATCTGAATGCATAGACAAAGCGTGGAATGTAATCAGAAGTGATGGCGATCACAAATGCATTGGTAATTACAGCTAACACACCGATTCCTTCAAGAATTCCATACCAGATTCCTTGAAAGGGAAAAGTTCTGGATCAGAGTCAAAGATTAAATATAACAATTGAACAAATAATTAACACAGCACTTACTAAGTATAAAATATGGTTCAGGAAACTGGGGATATAAAGCAAAATTCAGTTATTCATTCCCTTCAAGGAGTTTGCATTCTTTTTGGGGGACACAATACATAGAGGCGCAATGTTGTATGTTAGAGAAATCACTACATTTAGAGTCAGAGGACCTGCCTCTGATATTTACCATCTCTCTGACCCTGGACAGGGCACAATTTTTCTGGGCTTCAATTTCTTAATTGGTAAATGAGAAAGTTGAACTCAATGGCTTATGGAGTCCCTTCCTGCTGTAAATCTAAGACCTAGGAGCAGTTAGATGGTGTAGCGGATAGAGCACCAGCCCTGGAGTCAGGAGGACCTGAGTTCAAATCCAGCCTCAGACACTTAATGATTACCTAGCTGTGTGACCTTAGGCAAGTCATTTAACCCCATTGTCTTTCAAAAAAACCCTAAAAATTAAGATCTAGCACCTTCTCCTTAGGGTTGTAGTGAGGATCAAAAGAGATAATAATTATAAAGTTCTTGATATAATGTCCAGCATAGAATAAACATTATACAAATGCGAGTCAGGATTGTTATTTTATTATTATTGTCATTACTCTCCAGGCAGCTTAAGTAGCAAGGACCCCAAGGGAGAGATAAGAGGCAGCATGTGCCAGGAGGTGAAACCACCATTGCCATCTACCTTGA
The DNA here is from genome assembly GCF_037893015.1 of Macrotis lagotis. Classification (NCBI taxonomy): domain Eukaryota; kingdom Metazoa; phylum Chordata; class Mammalia; order Peramelemorphia; family Peramelidae; genus Macrotis; species Macrotis lagotis. The sequence continues at coordinate 250,712,207 of NC_133660.1, read as the reverse complement.
CCACCCTCTTCCCTGAAACTCTGGAGATAGCCAGGGTCCTGAACCCAAGGGTCTTGGGCTTGGCCCAGTTCCAAGTCAGAGCTCCCAGTCTTCATCAAGCCCTGTGAAGTTGCAGCCTGGAAATTTCTCCTTCCGGAGCTTCAGTCACAACTATTAAAGACCCAAAAAAAGAAAATTCTGGCCACAGCAGTCCTTGGCACTCTAGAATGCTTCAACATTCACAAATGATTTAATGAGTGGAAATGATATCCAAGAAGAAACAACGACATCTGCTTTGCTTTTGCAACCTAAAGGAATAGGACACTTTTCCAGTTGACATGTAGTTAAGGTCTTCCTTATGTATTATCTCACCCATTAGAATGTAAACTCCCTGAGAACATGACTGTTTTGCTTTTCTGTTTTTTTGTACCACCAGTCTTAGTGTAGGATAAGTGATTAATAAATGATTTTTCACTCATTTATTGATTCATTATCAAAAAAATGGGGGCCAGGCTCTGTACTAAGAGGTGGAGAGACAGAAAATCAGAAAGTAGTCTCTGTTTTTTTTAAAAAATTTTATTTATTTTAGGCAATGGGGTTAAATGACTTGCCCCAGGTCACAGTTAGGTAATTAAATGTCTGAGGTTGGATTTGAACTCTAGTCCTCCTGACTCCAGGGCTGTTACTGTATCCACTGTACCACCCAGCTGCCCCTGTAGTCTCTGTTTTTAAGGTAAAGTCTAAAGATGAAGAAAACATGCAAACAACTAAGTATAAACAAACGTCGTTTTAGTCATATCAATCTAGAATCTCTGCAATGGAATGACCTTTAGGTATTAGCTCATTCTACTCAGATTAAACAGGGATTCACTAGTCTATAACCTCACTGAAAAGGGATTGGTCAGTCTCTGTTTAAAAGTCTCCATCAAAGGAGCTTTGAATCACCCCTTAATCATTTAGACAGCTTTAATTTTGAGAAAACTTCTTGTTGATGTTGAGTCATTTTAGTCATGTCCAACTCTGCATGACTGCATTTGGGGTTTTCTTGGTGGAGATACTGAAGTGGTTTACTACTTCCTCCTCCTAGTTCATTTTAAAGATGAAGAAATCAAAGCAAACTGGCTTTAGTGAATTCCTCCAGGTCACACTGCTAGCAAAAGTCTGAGGTCAGCACCCATTGTCTCCAGGGTCAGCACGATTGCTCCACTTAGCTGCCCATAACAAATATTTAGAATAAATTGGAGAGAATAGTTACAGGTTTAAGGAGGCTTGTAGAAGTTGGGAACTGAAGGAAGCCAGGGATGCCAGGAAGCACAGGAGGAAGAAGAGAATGCCAGATATGAGAGATAGGCAAAAAAAAATATGGGGTATCTTGTTCAAGGAATAGAAGAAGAAAGTCAGACAGAAGGCTTCAAGGGGGTAAAGTGTATGAAGACTGAAATGGAAGGAAGGGGAAAATTGTAAAGAACTATATGCTAAATAATTTTTTTAAATTTAAATCTCAAGGTAACTCAAATTTGAGTAAAAGGGTAACAAGGTCAACTCTTTAGGAATGGAGGATCAAGTGGAGTGAGGAGAAAATTGAGGCAGGGAGACTAATCAGCAGGTCACCGCAAAAGTCCAAACACAATCTATGCTCAATATCTTCCCTCTGGCTTTCCACTTTTTCTAACAAGTTTTACCAAATATTGAATTCTTATCCCTAAAATTCAAATCTTTACATTTGTCAAATATAAGGTTACTATATTTATTTGTCTAATGGTAGCCATCTCCAGGAAGGGGATAGGGATGGAGAAAAAAAGAAAAAAAATTGCAGGACAATTTTATTATATTTTTGGAAAGTATAACAAGTTATATAGAGATTTGCAGTTTCTTGTGCAATCATCTTTTTTTTTTTTTAATTCTATGATGGCATGGAAATGCTTGTTTTATTTCATAAATTGGAAATGTTTTTAAAAGTCCAAGTGAAGTGTTGAGGGCCTGAACTGGGGAAATGGAGAGGTCTGAGGGGAGAAGGAGTTTTTGCCAGAGAATGCAAAAGTAAAATCAAAAGACCTTAGAGACAGATTTGATTTTGAGTTTGGAAAGGAGGGAAGAGTTGGGCTTTAGGCAACTCAGGTGGGAAAATTTGAGGGGATATTATTTCTCTTCTTCCCTGGAGGAAGGAGACTAGAAAGGAGATATAATGCAATGATATTTCTTCCCTTTCCCCAAAGGCAGAAAGCCTGTCAAGAGAATTGAAAGGATGCAAGGCATTTCTCCTTTCAGCCCCAGAGGCAGGAGAACAGATTTAGTGAGTAGGAATGATATTTCTCTCCTTCCCTCAGAAGACAAAAGATTGGTGCATGATGAAAGTAATTTTTTTTTGCTTTTTATCTTTTGTTTATAGATTATTTATAAACACTTTCAAATACTATTGTGAAAACTAGAGGAATACAGAGAAGATCAGAACAGAATTTCATTCTCCAAGATCGGCTAGTCCATGTTCAGCCATTTGCTAGAGGAGTATCAAGGGTATAACTTGCCCACTTCATGGAACTTGGTTGTTGCTTATCATCTCTATACTGCATTTTTATTGCCTTTCTGTCTCAGACCACATGGATTTACCGGGGGTCTCACAACCACCTGCCTTACTTCTTAGGTTAGCAAAAAAATATCAATCCTTGCCTCTCTTGCCTTGTATCTAAAATGATTCCTTTTCTTACTTAGACTCCCTAATTCAATCTTTGAGTCATAAACATATCGTTCTTCAAATCCTGTAATCTCTAAGATCCTTCATATACCCCCCCATTCATTATCTTTTGCTAGGGCCAAGTGTCTGAATTGCAACCTGCAAGATTCCAAACCTAATCCTTTCTTGCCCTATAATACCTTGATAAGTTTTGTTCCCAATGTCTAACTGAATGAATGTGTAAGAGAACTAGGTAAGACCTCTGAGTTGTTCTTGTTCAAACCCCTCTTTTGCTGATGAGCAACAGTCTGAGAACTGGAGGAAACAACAAAGTCTACTCCCAAGAATATTTGTAAGAATTCTATATATAGTATCCCCAATAATTTCCCACTTCTATTAGAATACCCATCGTCATGGGAAAATACACAGCTTCCTAAGGCTACCCATACCACTATTTCATAATTTTAATTGTTAGCAGGTTCTTCCTTCACCATTGTCTCCTTCTTTGTAATGCTCAACCACTGATCCTCTGTCCTTTGTCTAAAAAAACTTTAACACTCTGTGGTATCAAGCCAAATTTGGTGGGAGAATCCATAATTTGTTGAATAGAACAAAATACAGTAGTATAGACACATTTAGATATTTGAAGATAATTATACTCTTTCCTCAACTTCTTAAATCATATGGATCTACTCTCTCTATTTATGAGGCTATCCTTATCTAAAGAAAATAGGATCAATCCATCCATTCATGTTACAGTTTATGTAGGTGAGGCCTTGAGATTGTAAGTGACTTGCCAAGGATCATACAAGTAATGTGACTACAACCAGAATATAAACCTTGGTTGATGGGATAAACAGAGATAAGAATGCTTTCAGGTCCAATAACATAAGGTTCTATATTAAATTTTTATACCTTTAAAACTACTATAGCTATCACTATTATTTCATTTTCTCATTTATTTTTGAATTAATTTGGACATAAATGATCCCTAACCAAGTCTTCATGTAATGATTATTCTTATATGTTTAATATTCTGTGGACTACTCCAGAAGTATATAAAATAACTGGTTATTCTAACAGAACCTAATCTCTCCATTAGGAAGCAAGCTTATCTTCTGCAGTCTCATTACAAACATCTCTGAGAATATTCTGTGGAAGACTAGATGATTGAGGTGACATCATTCTGTTCCTATCTGCTTTCAGTCTCTTCAGCTAGGTCTCAATGTTTTGAAAGTTTTGCATTTCATGTGGTTTGGAGACTGTGAATATTTGGTATGGTGGCATACCAAGATGACTTGCCCTGACTACTTAAAACACATTACTGTTAATCTTTTATGAGTCACTGCCACATCTGGTCAATTGTGGGTAACTATTTTCTCTGTGATAATATTGTAATTTTAGTATAGTCTATTTATTGTTTAGTCTGTTAGTTTGTGGAAGCAACCAAGGCTGTGATATGTAATTCTAGTCACCAGTTTATGCCTTATTAGATATTTAGTAGGTGCTAAAATTTCCTAGTCTTTAAAGGATATGTAGGGCGGTTTTGACTATTTCACTGACTATTTCCTTGCCTTAAATGCATTACAATAAATTCAGATTCCATAAATATTTTTGAAATTTCTGGTGATGACAAGACCTAAATTTCTATAAAAAATCCTTTATTTTTTTTTATAAAAACCAACTCTGCCATTTATTTTAATAATACAGTTGGTTGAATTGATAAGGTGTTGTCTATGCAGGGCTTTTAGTTCTATTCTTGGATTTTTTATTGTGAAATCAGGTTTCAGGCAGAAGTAAACTCTTTTTGTTAACACTCAACACAATGCTGGAGAGAACAGTTAGAGGGTTTAAGGAGGATTGTAGAAGTTGGGAACTGAGGGAAGCCAGGGATGCCAGGAAGCACAGTTGAGTAAGAAGAGAATCCCAGATAAGAGAGGCAAAAAATTGGTCATTATTAATACTCCTTGAAGGAATGCCTCCTTTTAAAGAATGTGTGTGTGTATATATATATATATATATATATATATATATATATATATATATGTTTTTGACATCATTATTGTTAAGACTTGATATCTTCAGTGTTTACAGATTTAAGTCTCTTTGGAATGACATCATAGGCAACAATGTGACTGGACAGTGGATAGAATTTTTTCACTTTTTTGCTCTATCAAAATCAAACTCTGGAAGATACAGGAACAGATTCTGCAAATGGATCATTTCAACTCAGGCAATAGTTATTCTGTTTGGAGAATCCATTATCTTCTTACCAATAATTTTGACCAAGTCTTCTTTATTTCCAGGCTTGGGGGCACAAGTCAACAAAACAGTGACACTCATCCCACTATTTCATAATTTTAATTGTTAGCAGGTTCTCCCTTCTACATCAAGTCTCTTTCTCTGTAATTCTCACTCACTGATCCTGTCCTCTGTCTTAAAAAAAACCTACATCTAACATTTTGTGGAATCGAGCCAAATTTGGTAAGAGAAACCATAATTTGTTTAATAGAAGAAAATAAAATACAGTGATATAAACACATTTAGATATTTGAAGACAGTTACTGTGGTCTTTCCTCAACTTCTTAATTCATATGGACCTACTCTCTCTATTGGGGGGGGGGGGGGACAGACAGATATGACTGACGGTTTCTAATGACACACACTCACCTATATTGGTTGCCCTTGCAGGCAAAGGTCTTCGCCACTGAGTGACAAATTTGTAGGCATCCAGTCGAATTTCAATGATGTTGTTCATCAGGGCCAGGAGTGGGGCCAGAGGAAAAGCTGCCACAAAGATGGTGACAAAGCCAAACTGTAAAACTGATCAAAAAAAAAGGCATTAGACGGGGATAGTGGAGAAAATAGATGGAGTAAGTTGAACAATTGACACAAGTTAAATTCTACAACTGACAGAGACCTTAGAAACTATTTCTTAGTATGATTCCTAAACTGTGGGCTAAAGATGTCTCAGAGTTCTGTACACTTTTTACAAGGGGTCCATGAATCCTCAAATAAACTTTGTTTTATTATTTTGGCCATTCCTCCAACATAAATTGCAGTATGACTTGGCACTACTTTAAAAAAATCTAAATATGCCTATTAATATATCTGAGTATATAGGTATATATATATGTGTGTGTATTTACAAAGCAATGCAAGTGACTATCTATTCAGGTGTGTTAAATGGGATCATACATATTGACATTTATATATAAGGCATATACATTCAGACATAAACATATATACCTATATGCACAGATCTACACATATGTGTGTGTATGTGTGTGTGTTTTGTCTGGATTGAGGACTCCTTTGTACTTTGTAAAAGGAGTTCCACATGCATGTTTATTTCTCTTATAATAAATTCCTTTTTTTAATTTTTATATTTTTTCAGTCATATGCACATGTATATTTTTAACTTACAAAATTTCCTTCCACCCTCTCTTCCCACTCCCCCTCCCCTCAGTGGTGAACAGTCAGATTAACATTATGTATCCATATTTTTGATAAACATATTTACAGATTAATCATTTTTGGTATGAGGAATTAGAATTAAGGGAAAGAAATACCCAAGAGATAGGGTTTTTTAGGTTTTTTTTTTTGTAAGGCAAATGGAGTTAAGTGGCTTACCCAAGGCCACACAGCTAGGTAATTATTAAGTGTCTGAGATGGATTTGAACCCAGGTACTCCTGACTCCAGGGCTGGTGCTTTATCCACTACGCCACCTAACTGTCCCTGAGAGATAGGTTTTAATGAAGTGTTCTTCAGATTCTGAAGGATTTTGTTTTGTTTTGTTTTTTCTTCCTCTGGATAGGGATAACATTGTCCATAGCCGGTGTAATATGATTGTCCTAGGTCTCTGAAGTACCGAGAGGAGCAGCTTCCATCCAGGTTGACCATCTCACAATGTTATTGCTAATATGTATACACTGTTCTCTTGGTTCTGCTCCTTTCCCTCAGCATCAGATGCTGTAACTCATTCCATGCCTCATATAATAAATTCAATTTTCACTTTTGTCTTATGGAATTCATAGGGTTTGGGCTAACATACATATATGTTTATATGAGCATAAATACATACATAAATATATTTATGTGTGCACGAATGTATACGTGTATGTGTGCATCTATTTACTTTTTATCTATCATTTCGTCAAAGGAAATGTGCATGTGTGTATGGGTGCATGTGTCTATCTATTTTATCTATCATTTCTTTAATGGAAAGAATTTCAGTTTATATGCTATTTCCCTCATCAGAATGTGAACTCTGTAGATGCAGAGATTATCCTTTTTTTTATTTGAATCCTCAGGGGTTAGCATCGTGCTTTGTACATATTTATTATTTACTAAATTCTTTTCAGTCATTCATCTGTAATGTAGTGTCACACAGATTAAATTGGGCTAAGAAAGTCCTATGGTGACAAAAGTTGTATATGAAAAAGGAGGTATTTAAAACAAAATCTTCCTGACTTCTCCATCTACTCTGCCACTTTGCCTCATATCATCATATCTACTTTTTTATGTAGGAACATATATATGTGTATATAAAACACTATTTTTCAAATGTTTATAGATTTAATGTGACTTGTAATAGAAAATAGTATATACATAATATAATTAACATAACATGATGTCATTGACATGAATGTGATTTTTAATAAACATTAATTAATGTTACTAAATTGCCAAAAGTTTTTAATCATATTTTATTATATTAAAATATTAATCAATATATGTTAGTAATGCAACTATCTTGGGGAGGGTTTCTCTAAAAAAAATTTTTAAAGGAATTCTTATACTTAAAAAAAATGGTTAGTAATCACTAGTCTGGTTCTGGTTGCAGTAGCTAGTGTTGGACCTGGAGTCAGAAAGCCTCAGATACTTACTTGCTGTGTGACCCTGGGCAAATCATTTGACCCTGTTCACTTTAAGTCCCTCATCTGTAAAATAAACTGAAGGAAATAGCAAACCTCCCCAGTATCTCTTCTAAGAACACTACAAATGGGGTCATGAAGAATCAGACACAACTGAAAAGTGACTGAACAACAATATTCTGGTTCAACTCTTTTGAATTTGAAGGGCTAGCCTTCTAGATACTAAGAGCCCAGATTTAGATCTGGAAACCATAGATGCTGTATAATCTAATCCCATCATTTTATGGACAGAAAACTAAGATGTAAAACCTTGATGTGACTTGCTGAAGCCCACTCAACCAGTAAATGGCAGGTGTGGAATTTAGACCCAAGTCCTCTGATTTCAAATCCAATATTCTCTCCATCATACTTCACATGAAATAATAGTAATATGAAGAAGCCAAAACAAAACAAATTCAATCTTAAGGATAGACTAGGAGGTAGACTGGTTTTGTCCTTTCAGTAGTAGGGGAGGATCTTTCTACAGTGTAGGTTGGCCTCTTCCCTCACTCTTGGAGACAGCAGAGAAATTCAGTTTAAAGCCAAATATGCCAAGATTGGACCATGAACTGAGATCTCCCTGGCTTCAAATTTAGTTCACTACCCACCATGCCAAGCTGTCTCTCAATGTAATCTCTGTATGCAAAAATAAAAGGATCAGAATTTCAGAATAACTGAAAGGAACAAGCAAATATTGTTTGACATGCTTTATCCTTTCTACTTTTCAGCACAAGTAATGACTCTGCTATCAGGAGATAATATATTTCTCAGGTAGTACCAGAGTCTGCCTCTGATCTAATGCAAAAAGTCTCATCCCTTGCCAGCCTATGCATAGATCCTTACCCATTTCCAAGTATTCATCTATCAATCCATGGAGATTCATGGGCTGTAGATTCCAATCTTTTTCCCACTGTGGTAACTTCATCACCTGCTCATTCCGTTTAATCTTATGTTGGGTCCACCAGTTATGGAACAACCTACAAGAGATCACCATGGGACTTTAGAACTCACAACTAAATGATTATTCAGCAAAGGCATAGTGTCCTAGAGAGAGGCAATTCCGAGTCTGTTCATACACCTGATTAAGGCAAATTCAGTGTTCCAGATTCCAGCCCTGGTGGTTACCTGTGAGGTTACCCTACCCATTTATGATTCTAGTCCTCTGGGTTTCCCTGAAGCTTTGCCTTCTACATCTGAACTGAGCTCTCCCCACATATCACATGTCTCATGTCTGTCTGTCTGTCTCTCTCTCTCCCCTTTGATCTTCATACCATTTAGATAAGAATATTTGTATGATGAACTGAATATGGGATACCTGTGGCCTATTTCAGAGTGAATTTCCATTCATTCCAATAAATTCCAATAAATAAGGCCTCTAAGACATTTCCCAGAGGTGTTGACATGGTATAATTACATGTTGATAGGTTGTATCTCAACCCTGCCCTCCACACTCCCTCCTCCCATCCACCTCTTCTTCCTTGCCCATTCCAAGAAGTTTTTTTGAGAACAGGGACTTTTTTCATTCCATAAACTGGAATGTTTAAGCCCTTTGCGTAGGGCACTTAATAAATGGTTATAGAATGGAACTGGATTCACAGAATCTCTGATGTAGAGGAGCTCAGTCCTGACCTTCTCATTTTACAAATGAGGAAACTGAGGCACAAGGATGTTAGGTGACTTGCTCAAGGTTGAACTGGTAGCAAGTAGCAGAAGCAGATTTTGAACCCAGGTCCATTGATTCTAGAAAATGAGCTGTTTCTACTGCATTACACTAACAACACAGCAGCTTGGGAAATAAGGGAAAGGAATCTAAATATTGTTTGATGTAACTACATGAGATTTTTTTTTTTTATCAAGAACTAACAGAACCTTGTGGTCCTCAATTCAACTACCCTCCAAAACCTGGTCTACATGGAGCTTTGCTCAACTGGTGTCTAAAGTCTCATAACACATTGCATCAAATACACTATCCGCTGAAAGAGAACGAATTTTAATGAATGCAAAATAATTTGGTTCAATAAAGTATACCCATGTCAGTACCCAGAAGCAATTAAAATTTAAAGGAATGGATAGAAACAGAATTTCATGGGAAAACCACATTTCCTCATTGATCTTCCTGTTGTGGAATGGTACTCAAATGTATCTCAAGGTTTGTTTCCCACTTATTTTTCATGTACAGATGAAATAGCTGAGTTTTCTTTTTCTCTGACCTCATAAGGTCAGCTTCATTGGGTTCATTGAATGATAGGAAACACTCTCTCTCTTAAAAGTAACTGACTTCAGTATCTGTCCCATTCCAGAACATAAGACAAATACTTCAAGGAGAGCAGTAAATGTGCTTACGGGTAGCCAAGTTCCATAAAGTTGTTCCATGTCTGCTTTAAAACCATGATGACACTCATCTGCAGGCAAAGGTCAATGAGACAGCCACTGGGATGACACTGGAAAAAAAAAACAATAAATACCTGAGTGGAAAAGCTGCTCCTTGGATCTGGGAGCAACATTCCTTCTGGGGAGATGAGAGATTCAGACCCTCTGGGCAACATGCCCCAAAGGGTTGAAGAAGATTAAATCTAGGAACCATAATGACGAAGGGTCAAATGGGACCTATCTAGGTCAATCAAGATTTCAATAAGGATCCCAATTATAGGAAACTTGACAGATGGTTATTGGGTGACTATTGGAATTCAAGAAGAAGACTTAAGAGGGAGCATTATGGTGGCCTTCAAATAATGGAAGGACTATAATATGTAAGAAGGCCTTTCCTATTTTTCTGTAAAGAAGCTGCCTTTAACCTTAAGGGATAGCTAGGTGGCACAATAGAGTGAGACTCATGTTCAAATCTGGCCTCAGACACTTACAATGTGATCCTGGACAAGTCACTTAATTCTGTTTGCCCCAGTTTCCTCATCAATAAAATAAGGCAGAGAAGGAAATGGCAAACCACTTCAGTATCTTTGCCACGAAGATCTCAAATGGGGTCATTGGGAATCTGACATGACTAAATTTAACATCAACAAGAAAACATTTTCAAGAAATTAAAACTGTATAAATAAGGAAGGGTTTGACTCAAAAAGAAGTAGATGATCTTTGTTGGGAGTCTTTAATTAGGGGTTGAATGATGCCTAATTTACAGGGATGCTATAAACTAGTGATTTCCTGTTTAGGTAAGGAGACCTACATGATTCCTGAAGGCTATTCCAATGTGGAATTCTATGACTTTTGAGGATGGAGAACTTGCTATACCTCACAAAGTAATATTAATAATAATGATGATGATAATGATACTTGAATTTCTATAGCATGTCATTATTCCAAAACCCCTTGGCAGATATTATCTTACAATACTCTCACAATGTTTCCATAAGATACTTTAATAATGTACAGCAAATAGTCTTAACTTCTCTCTCTCTCTCTCTCTCTCGCTTAGATTTTTTTTTGAAGGCAATGGGGTTAAGTGGCTTGCCCAAGGCCACCCAGCTAGGTACTTATTAAGTGTCTGAGGTCGGATTTGAACCCAGGTATTCCTGACTCCAGGGCTGGTGCTCTATCCACTGTGCCACCTAGCTGCCCCTTTAACTTCTCTTTTAATAGATGAAGAAACTGAGGAATTCTATTATGTGAGGGGTTGAAAGAGAAGACTATCTCCCTGACCCTCTCAGTTCTAAATCAATGATTTTATCATCGTCTCAAAACTCAAACGTGGGCCTTCCATTTCCAAATTAAAGACTCTTTCAACTATTCTATAGTTATATAAAACGATTTTCTTTCTTGGGTAATTGTAATTACTTAAGAGAACCTCCTCATGTTGAAATGAATAGGGCTCTCTGCAGCTTCTCTAATTCTGTTCTATAGAACCACTTACAATCAGTCTGATCTTCCCACAATATACGTTTTAGGTTATAAATCCCAAATTAAGGAAGAATTGTGTTGGAAAAAAAATTATTGGTGGAGACAAGAAAGTGAACCCACTGGTCTTCAATGGAAAGACAGCGTACTGCAGAGGAGAGGTTACATGACTTGGTGTCACTGAATTTGAGGTCATATCCTACTTTTTAGATATATTTTGTGCTATGCCAAGAAACAAAATTTATAAGCATGGCTCAGAACTGCTGCCTTCTGAGGCCTTGGTATTCTCTTCTCTTCCACAAAAACAGAAGCATTAGTTTATAGGATTATAGATTTGAAGGTGGAGGGGCCCTTGGAGACTGTCTCAAGTCCTTTGTTTTCTAGATGAAGAAACTGAATCAGAATCAAGTAGAAGCTATTCAGCACTTTCTATGAACCACTACTGTACTGTTAGGAATAAAAATAAAAGCAAAAAGACTATTCTTTCCCTCAAATAGCTTACATTTGAATGAGGGAAAGACCCTATCAAGAACAGAGCTGAGGGGCAGCTAGGTGGCGCAGTGGATAGAGCACCAGCCCTGGAGTCAGGAGGACTTGAGTTCAAATCTAGCCTCAGACACTTAATAAATTACCTAGCTGTGTGGCCTTGGGCAAGTCACTTAACCCCATTGCCTTGCAAAAAAACCAAAAACAAAGAACAGAGCTAAAAAAACTAAAAATATATAAATAATAATTAAAAAAAAAAAGAACAGAACTGAAAGGGAAGAGAAATAAAAGTACCTTCCCGACCTCAACAGAAATGTGTAAGCAGCAGAGGATCACATAGGTGTTGTTCATGTCTAGGTATTGAGTCATTTCTGACTCTTCCTGACCCCATTTGGGGTTTTCTTGGCAAAGGTACCAGAGTCATTTGCCATTTCTTTCTCCTGATCATTTTACAGATGAGGAAACAGAGGCAAATGTGGTAGAGTGACTTACCCAAGTAATACAGCTACTTAAGTGCCTGAGTCTGGATTTGAACTCAAGAAGATGAGTCTTATTTCAATCTCAGTTCTCTGAGACTATACCACTCCCTATCTGTTCCTATATAAATGTTTAAGATGGAATTTGACACTAAGGCTTTCTGATTCCCAGTTCAACATCCAATCCTCTACTAGTGGCAAGTGAATTATAATTAAGGATGCACTTGGATTTTAGCTCAGGGGCGTTATGATAATGTGGGGAATCTGAACTGTGAGTCACATGTCCTCTTTCCCCAACTCCAGAAATAGTCCTGAAGATTGTTCTAAGAAATGATGATGGTTTCTTTGTTCTTCTCTTCAGCTTTGATCTACTCCTTCATCTTCTCTGCCCAATCTTAGGACTCTAAGGGAACGAATCATTAGGACACAAAGAACCTTGCTCTCATGTCCTGGCATCACATGGCTGGGGCCATAAGTTATACGAGGGGGGAAAAAGACCTTGGGGGTCTTCTGTACAACCTTTGGAACTAGAAAGAACTTTTCAAATGAAAGTTTTGGATTGTAGAATGTCTAATCTTCCCAGCTAGTAAGTGTTAGAGTTTAGATTTGATGTACTTTAATCTGACTCCAAATCCAGTCATTTTCTCTACACTGCCCTTTCTCAGGAGTTAATGGCCCAAGTTTCCGAACTGTTGATGAGGTCTTCTTCCTATCACAAAGTGATAAACTTGGATTGATTTATAACATTGAGAACACTCCTAAGAAGACTGAACTTCAGATGGATACATTTTTGAGATAGGAAAAAAGGCAAATCCAGAAATATCTATACTCTAGACAGCTGTCCAAAAATGGCAGACTTACATAGGTTTTGCCTGTAAACTTTACAACAAAGGGTTCAAGAATTTGGGGGCAGGCAAGATAAAGGTGAAACATGTACGAGCATGAAGAGGTGAAAAGGGAAGGGAAAAAAATCAGTTTATGACACAGTTTTATCTAGAATGGGCCCTGATCATTTAATTGTGGCACAACAATTGGAATGTTAGATCTGGAGTCACAAAGGTCTAAGTTCAAATCCAGTCTCAGACGTTTACTGACTATAAGATTCTGGGCAAGTCAACTTCTCTGTGTCTCAGTTTTTTCATCTTTAAAATGGGGATAACAATAGCTCCTATCTCTCAGGCCTGCTGTGGGGATAAATATTGAGATTTTGCAAGCCTTAAAGTGTTGTATAAATGCTATCATCATTATTATTATTAATGATAATGATGTTGACAAAAATCATAACAGTAGAACTATCATGACTATCAAGCAGGTTGATTGAAGGATTGCCACCTATCCTTTGCTGAATTTTTAATGGCATCATGAGACATTTAGAAATCATTTCCTTTTTGATCATCAGTTTCTACCATTAAGGCATAGCAAAGTGATGAATTTGGAATCAGAGAGAAAGAGATTTAAATCTCTTTCTAAACCCTATCTATGCAATCCTGGCAAAGTCCCTTAACTTCTCTCAACCTCAATTTCTCATCTGTAAAATTGGGATAATAATGATATCTGTGAAATGTTCAGAAAAGCGGAAGCCACAGACTTCTGTAAGAGTCAGTCATGACCTTTTTTCCAATACAAGAGCACTTGTCTTTCATTCATTCTTACCCTGCTGTGCCAGGATCCAATCTATTCTCATCTTCTTTGAAAGTAACCCCTCTCAATATTTATCATCTGGGACAACCATAAAGCTTCTGGGTAGGAAAATCTACCCACTCCCCAAAATAACCACCCTTCTGCACACCAGATCATTATCAGTGTCCCATCAGAGAGCTCTAATGCAGTAATCCATGTATAAGAGTCCTTCCTGCCCCCTTTTGCAATTTTGTCAGGACAGAGGAAATCACTCAGCATGAACAGCTATGGGGGGGAAGCTTATGATCTGCATTACATAATACATAATATTATTTTTCCTCTTAGCTCATGTCTCTTCCAAACTCTACTCTTTCTGTCAAGGTTTACAAACTGCCATTCTAGACTCCTTACTTTCATGCATCTCATCCATCCAAACAATTGCCAAGTGTCATTGTATTTAAAAACAATCTCTAGTAACATTTTTCATAAACCTCTTTTCTCTTCATTCATATAGATACTACCCTGATTCAAACTTATATCGCCTCTTGCATGGCTGCCCTCCCTCAAATTTTTCCATTTTTTATAATCTACTAAAGCAATTTTCCTCAAGAACATGTTTGATCTGTTACCCTCTACTAAAAAAATCCCATGATTCCCTATAACCACTGCTCTGGAGCTTGACAAGTGTGTGTTAAAATTAAATGAGGCAGTGTTTGGGGAGCTTTAAAATACTATATAAATGTTAATTACCATCAGCATTATTGTTACTATCATCATTGCCTACGTTAGGTCTATGGAATATTCAACTCATTGGATAAAAATTTGAGTAAAAGATATTAAAAAATAAATTTAAAAAAATTGAATTGTCCAAGTTAAGTAGCATCTTTGGGTTTAAAATAATTAAAACCTGATCCTTGGTGCCAGTGTAAAAACTGACTTTTGAAGTATTCTCCTAGAGTTAATTTTTTTTTAACATTTTCAACTTCATTGTGTTTTGGTTTTATATTATAAACATTTATAGTATATTCCTGCTTCATGAGAGGTCTCCTGTAACAAGATAAAACTGATGAGTAAAACTAACACAGCAGCTAGGTGATATACTGGATTGAAATCTGGCCATGGATGCTAACTACCTGGGCAGTTCACTTAACTGTGTCTCAGTTTCCTCATCAGCAGAATGGACTGGCAAAAGAAATGGAAAACCACTCTAGTATCTTTGCTAAGAACCCCCCCAAATGAGGTCATGAGGAATTGGACTTGACCGGAAATGACAACAGTAACAACAATTATACAATGATCTTATCTCCTGCAGAATTATATGCAGGGATTTGTCTTATTTGATTGAATTGGAACTATGATTTCCTTTTCCTTTTGAGGGAGAAACTTCTATCAATGCAGATCAGTAACAGTTTGGTTCTTAGAGAGCTTCCCTGTACCAGAACTCATACAGCAAGTGTGTATCAGAGGACTTAACCTCAAGGTATCCTATACTCGAGTGTGGCCATTTCTCCAACATGTCATATTCTCCATCATATTTTGGTTTTCGAATGACAACGGGGCTAAGTGATTTGTCCAAGATCACACAACGAAGTAATTCTTAAGCGTCTGAGGCCTTCCTGACTCCAGGGTTGGTGCTCTGTCTACTGTGCCACCCTAGCTACCCTTTTGCCATTTAGCTACCCCTGTGCCATTAATTTCAAATAACTTTGTGTGATTTTATAATTGTTTTAAGAAGGCCTTTATACGGGGTGGCTAGGTGGCAGAGTGGATAGAGCACCGGCCCTGGAGTCAGGAGTACTGGAGTTCAAATCTGGCCTCAGAAACTTAGTAATTGCCTAGCTGTGTGGCCTTGGGCAAGCCACTTAACCCCACTGACTTGCAAAAAAAAAAAGGCCTTTATACATGTTTCTAGCCTAAAGGTGAGCATGTTGTTAGAATAGTATTCAAGGTATTAGCAGAATGAACCCTTAAGCCAGATGCAGTTCATAGGAGGCATCAATCTATTTTGCCTTGATCAGTTCAGTTCCCAACTGGCCTCCTGGTCAGAGAGAGAGAGAGGAAGAGGGAGAGGGAGAGATTGAGATTGAGATTGAGATTGATTATGGGTCATGAAAGTAAGCTAAAAACTGGGTGGATGTTAGCAGACTAATCTTTCAGTAGTCATGGTTAGGGGTTTTCTTGGTATATCCATAGCATTAATAAAAAACATTTGTAGTCAGTGAATCTGAGTTCTAAATCTAGGTGAGCCACTTTCTAGACATGTGGTTTTGGACAAGTTATTTTAATAACCTGGACCTTAGTTTTTCATAGAATGAAGGGGTTGTAATAAATGATCTCTAAAGTCCCCTCCCTCAGCTTTGACATTATGAAGTTGATTTGGGGGTCTTTCAGCAAAACTGCAATGAATGTCTGAATCATTGAGGAATTGGGGAGGTCAGTTGTGGTAGGCTCTTTCTGAGGATTCTGTTCACTTTTTTTGGAGGATTCTGCCACACCTGCATAAAACCAGGCCTCTCCTCAGTGGCTTCAGGTAACTGTTTTTATCTTAAAGTTCTGAAGGTATGTATGCAACAGGGGATTTCCATTAGGGAGGGGTTAATTGTATCAGTTTAAAAGATCTAGAAAAACCTGCTGCTAATGCTTACCAGTAAAAATATCTGTTTATTTTCAATAGGTTCATGGAATGGCATTAGAAATGCAGCTCTCCCTCAGAGGAACTATAGTATGGAAGCAGTTTCAAGAAGAGCAAGGCCTTTACTTGAGGTTGCCAACTTCTGGTAAAAGCACCTGAAGTTTCTAAACTGCTCTTTGATTCTAACATTAGAGACAATGTGGTAAAATGAAAAACAGCATGAAATTTGGGAGTCATGGGACTTAATTCAAATCCTGTCTCTTCATATCTGCACAATCAGGTACAAATCACTTTATTTTCGAGAGACAGGAGACTTAGTTTCCTCCTCTCTGTAACGAGAGAGCCAGTTTCAATGTACCCTGAGAACCCTTCCGGCTCTAAACCTAGGACCTCTGGAGACCAGAAATCTATTCTGGAAGGGGAACTTTACTCCCTGGTTTCTATTTTCTTCTTTGATGAACAAATATCACAGGGTCTGTTAGCATGCATTTAAAATAAAAACTCAAATTTATATAGACATTTAAGATTGAGGATCATAGGATCAAATATTTGGAGCTAGGAAGGAATCAATTAGTCCAACTTCTTATTTTAGAAATGAGGAAGCTGAGGCTCCTGGAGATTAAATAGCTTGCCCAAGGTCATTCAGGTACAGAGGAGAGAGAGGTAGAATATGAGGTCTTTTCTCCTAGTGCCTTTGTAAGGTGATTAGAATAAGTCTAATCATCAGTTTTGCCATTAAGGGAACTAAAGCTATAAGAGATTAAGTAAGTTATGTATCATCTTTTATTGAGAAAAAGTCAGAGCTAGGATTCAAACCCAGATGTCTTGAATGCCAAGTTCAGAACTTTTTATGTATGCACCAAGCTATTTCCTCATTTATAGTCCAGTAACCCTCTTACATCAGCCAAGGTATGTCACCCTCAGATACTCACTTCTTCCAATCTCCATCGGTCAAAAAGTTTATTGTACTTTCCTGGACGTCCTGAAAATCTATAAAAAGAAAATTCCTAATTCATTAAATTCATTGGGGATTCAATGGGGGCTACTTCAAAAGAACAAAAATGTTATTTAAAATAAAAAAAAGGTTCGTTGCAAACACTACTATTCACTACTATTATTTTGGCTTTCTTTACATCAATCAGTTAATGCTAAAAGTCCTGGGAATATAAAACACAGAAAAGGAACAATCCCTATTTTCAAGAAATTAACATTCTAACAGAGTAAGACCTAGTCACTGATCAGAGGAGAACAGAAAATACTTGAAGGCAGGGATGGCTCCATTTTTTTTATTTGGTCACTAGAGTTTAGCAAAATGCCCACTAGGGAAGCTTAATAAACACTTGCTGAATTGAAATCAAATTTGCTTACAATAAAACAAAAGAGAAAGAATGATCAGTTATTTTTCTCCCTGGATCCTATCATCCAGATGTTCTCTCCAATCTGTGTGTTTTGTGCTGCAAATGGTACATTTGGATGATTGTTCTGTCTAGTCTTCATGCAGATGTTTGGATGGTACCCCAGAAGCCAGCTGTACCCAAAGTCTCGGTCCACAAGTAAAGAAAATGCTCCAACTGTACAGACCTGGATGGTTTCAAGATCCCGCCCTATAACCAAGTGCTATGTGTCTAAAGGTGTTAAAACAACAGCAGCGACCACAGGAACAGCAAACAGCAAGGCAGCTTTCCAGTTGGGGGCCCATGATATGCTAGGCATTTGGTAAATAAATACAATGAATGTTGACAGCCTTCTTGCAAAGATGGACACAAAGAGACACACAAGGACTGAAAAGAATCTACACCTTTTACACTGTTCAATTCCTAATCCTAAACACTGGATTACTCTCAGCCCAGATGGGTCATTCTATAATAAAGAAGAAAAGAGTTTTTTTGGGAGGGGGGACAGGATGGAGTATGGGAAATAGTGGGAGGAAAGAGACTTGATGCTCCGCCTAGAATCACTAAGCGCGGGAAGGTGACTTACCTGCCCAGGAAAAATGCAATGTAGAAGATGGAGCTGTTTAAATTGACAAACTGAAATAGGAACATCTTCAGAGCGTAACTGTTCTCCCATTCCAATTCTGTTCGAGGCTGTTCTGAAAGGAAAAGCAGAGGGTGGGTTACATGGACTGGTCTTGATATATGTCAGATGTTACCATTCTTATCATTATCGCTGAAGAATTAGAATTGATCTTGGAGGCCATAGTCAAACCTTCAAGTGAAGCATAAATCTTTTTGAAGGCATCCCTAATGGGATTGTCTGGGATTCAACCTCCAACTGAATATCCAGTGGCGGGTGATGATCTCCTTCACATCTTAAACTGATGGGCCATTTTAATTGTTATCTCATCTTCCTAATTTTTGCTGCTTTTGTTATTTGGTTTATATATGCAATTTTAGCAATGTGAAGAACTCCTGAAACAGAAGTTTCTTTCAGTGATGTTGATTACCATCTCCTTGGTAATTTAGAGAGTGAGAAAATTCACTGAGAAGTTAAGACTTGTCTGTTGTCATAAAGCCAGTATGTGTCAAAAGGAGGACTTGAACTCAGAGCATTTTGCCTCTAATATTGGCTCTCTATCCAGTTCATTCTACCTCATATTTTTTCCAATTTAATACCATAATAAACAAAAATTTCATTTCTTTAGGTAAAAATCAGATAATATGAATTATATGAGAAACATATCTCTACTATATGTTTTTAGAACATTTAAATGTATGTATATAATTAATTCAATGTTACTTTCCAAGTTGTCCTATTTGTTTGTGCTTAATTCCAAACTCTGGCCATTTCTATCCATTGCCATAACTGCCCATCAGAATACATCTAATCTTTTTCCATGTGATAATAGTTCAAATATTTGAAGATAATATTTGAAGACTCGATGTTCCTAGTCTTCAAACTGCTTCAATAGACCAGGAAAAAACCCTTCAGAAGAAAGCCAAGAATTTAAAGGAGCTACAAGGAAGAACAGTAAGCCTCTTCTCTACAACTTTCCTTAAGGGAACATTTAAATGGATGCCTTTAGTTTGATGGCTCTTTCAAGAAAGAATTCCAAGATTAATGACCCTAGAAAATGCGTTTGGTTAAATATTTACCCTTCATTCCTTACAGGAGGACAGACCACTATCTATCTTTATCCTCTTCAAACCTCCAGCAAAAAAACCATAAAACAAGAAAAAAATTTCCATATTTTGTTTTGTTTTTAGAAAATTTTAATTCCCCTTACCATGTATTCTTCAAGCACTAGTACTATGGTAGGACCAAGAACAGTCAATCTCAGAAATAGACTATTAATTATTGTGAAATTGAAAACCCCTTCTGGCCAAGACCTGTTTTCAACCAAAATCTTGTATCATTTTCTTTTTTCTGCATTGAGCTCACTATGGTAGCAGCTTAATAAGTATTTGTTAAACTGGATATCAGAAGACAAGGGGAATTTAATAACTATAGGACAAAGCAACTAAGACTGTCTCAGGACACTGGCGTTTAGAGTACTTCATAATGATCAAGTAATCTTAATATTTAGTTAATAAAGATAATTATTTAAAAGAAGTATCATATACCCATTTTCACTATCTGGCATATGCCAGACCCATTTTTTTAATATTCAACATTTTCTAACCACTGTAGTAACAAAGAGGGTCAATAGAGTACCAGACCTGGAGTGAGGAAGACTCTTCTTCATGAGTTCAAATCTGGCCTTAGACTACAGGTAAGTCACTTAACCTCTAACTGTCAGTCTTAGCTTCCCTGCTATAAAATGGGCAGGAGAAGGAAATGGGAAACCACTCTAGAATCTTTGCCAAGAAAACCTCAAAAGAGTTGAGTTGAACACAATTGATAAATTTATGAACAACAAGCAGTGACAATAATAACAACATCATAAAAACTTGTCATTTTTGGTGAAATGAATTTGTCTTAACTCTTTGTTGTATTATGCTTTTCTCATCAACTACGCTTCAAGTTTTGTGCTCCTTGCCCAGAACCAGTATTGCTAGTTAGGCTTCTGCAATGTTTGAAGTCACTCAATTCAGTAGGAAAGAAGCTTTTTTCCTCCTAGAGTTCATAGGTCTAGTCTTCCTGACTTTACAATTCACTCTTTATTTACTACCATGGTTATTGGAAAAAAAAATAATAGAATTATGGTGGACTGAAGTCCAGGGCACTTTATGTTCAATATTTAAAAACAAAAAGACTATTTTTCTCTATAATGTTTCTGTACTCCTGTACAAACAAAAAAGATGGTTTCCTTCACCTTTGGGGGAAAAACAAAACTCAAAAGAAGTGCAATTTAAGAAAAGTAATTGAATGACATAAGGCAAATATTTGAGATGCAATGTATGATAGCTCATACAGAGTAGTCTTAGAATCAGAAAGTAGATTTAGCTTCCAGCTAGGACAAGGTCCTGGTGCATGATCCTGCACAAGTCATTGATCTTCTCAGTGGCCCACGCAACTCTCTAAGGCTGTAAATTGCTGAGTAGCTGCTAGGATGTCAGCAATACTGGATTTTCATTATTGGCAGCTCCATAAGCTAGGGCAGCTAGGTGGCACAGTGGCTAGAACCCTGGCCTGGAGTCAGGATGATCTGGCTGAGTTCACCCACATATGTACTCTGTACAAGAATGTATTTTATTCATAAATATTTTAATGATGCTTATTTAAATATATGCAGGAATACAAAATGAATACCCTCATATACATACAATATGTATATATCTAGATGCACCAATGCATATATTTATATACATGCACATACCTATGATATATCCACATGAATGCACATTATGTATAATGCATATACAAATTTGTAAAGATGTATATTATACATACAAGTGAAATATTTGGAAGAAAATTTAAAGAAGAAACAGTCGTACAGGAAGTTAGAAATCTAGAATTTTACTGATGACTGGACTGCTAACTAATCCTGTAACCTTGGGCAAGTAGGCCATTTCCCCCTCTCTGGAACTCTCTGTTCCTACTTGAGAGAGAGGTAGATGATATCTAAAAATGTCTTAACTCAAGACTGATGATTCTATGATGTTAAAGGCTGATGAATGATTACCTTTATTTTCTCACTAGTTCCATCCTGATATGACTCAAATTCTTATTTTGAATATTTTCTTTTAAAAAAGCACAACACAATATAATAATTATTTCAAATAATCTATAGTTGAATGCATCACTGGTACCGGTTGCCACACAATTCATTGAAGGGGGATTTTCCAATTTCATTGATAACTGTGGCTTTCATAATCCATGAGGGCAGAGGAGAAGCCCATGGATTGGGAGAGACAGAGCAGCTGTATTCTTGGCCAGTCTGTACTATAAGATTTTCATATTATAAAGCTTTTCAAAATACGATTGGTTCACAGCAAGTGCTACTATCAGATCCCTTAGACATAGATCATGCTCTTGTCTCCAAAGTAGGATTACTTTTTAAAGAAAGTATAAACTGATTATACAACCGTCAATCCATCAGTCAAGACGTACTTATAGTGAGGTTACTTTGTCCTCTAACGCAGAACAGCTGTTAGGAAGAGCTCAGTTTCATCAGAGGCAAGAGATTCTACAATGCTTTATATGGGAAAAATGGATGACCCACAAGGACAAAGAGAAAGCTGATTGTCCCTTCTGACAGAGGGCAAAAATCTTTTCCTCCAATTCTAAAGAAACACCTATAGAGAAGTGCATCAAAAGCACTGTTTCCTTTTCCCTTTCTGATTTCTAGAGAGGAAAAAAAAAAGTATTTGGACCAAAATACACAAAACAATTCCCTCAATCCACCAAAATTCCCAAACTGTAGGTCATCTCAGGAAGGTGAAACTAATCCAGAGGGGAAGTTAGCATAGACCCAGAATGATCAAATTGTGAGTTAGCCAAAACTGGGTGGAAGAAAGGTTACTGCAGGGGCTTTATCTATTCTTGGATGATTCTGAGATGGATGGCTTCTTTGAATTCATCTAGGACAATCTTCACCCCAGGACATGAATCCCAGAGTACAATAAAATCTAGGTAAGGAATTGCAACCTTTGTTTAAGGAGATTTCTAGTGTTGGCTAACTCACAATTTGAGCATTTTAAGCCTAAGCTAATTTCACCTCTGGCATATGAATAAGTATTTATTTGGTGCCTGCTTTGTGTCAGGCCATGCCCTAGATACATTTTCTTAAATAATTATTTAGATTCTAAGATTCTAAGTTGTATAACAGTGGGTTATCTGTATGGAGGAGGAGAACAAGAGAAAGGAATATACATTTGTATTTCACCTATGTTCTAAGGGACACTGTTCAATTGTTTTTTAATTGATATTCTATTTGAACTTCACAATAATCCTTCAAGGGAGATGTTTTTACATTTGGGGAAACTGAGATAAAAACACATTAAGCAACTTGCTCAGGTTCACAGTTAGCATGTGTCTGAGGCCAGATTGAACTTGGGTCTTCCTGACCCCAGGCTCAGTACCCCTTCTCAGAAGTTATATGAATCTTATTTATTTTCCCTTCAGCCTCTTCAACACAGGTATGTTTTAGTTTTGTAATTTGGAATCTTAAAGAGTTTATCAGAGGTACTGAGTGACTGACTACACAACAGCAAATTACCAGTTGGTGCAGGTGTCAGAGAGGACCTTGAATCTGTCTCAATGACTTTGAAACAGATTTAATTCCTTGCCTATCATCTATTCTCCACCCTCTTAAAATACAGTAAGGATCCCAAAAGGCTGTAAGATACCCATTGTTGTTAACATTGCATTAAAAAAATCTAAGAGGTGATCTAGTCCTAGCCTCACTCCTTTCGTTTAATGACACACAATGACACAAGCGCCGTCTGTTTGCAGGGAAATGGACTTATTTCAGAGATGGGGAAATCTTTTAGAAATGGGGAAATTGAGACCTAATAAGATCAAGGTGGTAACAGCACCCAGGAGGAAAGAACCTTCAAATGGTATAATGTTTCTAAAGAGATCCCAGCTCCTGGAAAGCACATAGGGTCCTAGGCTGATCTTCCACTATGAATGCTTGCTCCTCTCTCCCACTGAATCTCACCTTTGGTCCTTTTGCAGCAGAGAAGAATGACTAAAACCCTTTCTAAACAATCATTTAAAAACATTCTCATGATGGAAAAAAATCTATTCTGTTAAACAGTTTATGGTGAATGCGACAATCATCAAGTGCTTACCTAAATTGGTGAGGAAATAAGCCACCTTTTCATAGACCTGCAGTTAAAAGAGAGAGCCAGTGTTAATATAGCGTAATAATAACCTGTATTCTATTCACTGAAGGGGGTGGGAGGCCAAATGTTAAGCTGATAAAAAGAAAGTCTTCAAAACAGATTGCAAACAACAGGGTCTGAACATTTGCAATCAAGATTACAGAGCAGAAGTTTAAATTGCTAGCCAATTTTCTTGACACAGTATTTTGTAAAATATGTATAGCCTTAGCCCCAGAAGATGTGGGGAAACACTGAATTTCTAAAACAGAATTGTTTTTAATAAGTAATTTGAATAGCTGCAAAAAAAAAAAGTAAACCAAGAGAACATTTTCTCACCTTGGCCCTTTTGTTCTCACTATTTCCCAGCGCATGCTTATGGATGAGGCACCATGCTAACTAAGCATTTTATAAACATTATTTCATACATCAATAGTTCCATGGAGTTTCAGAGAGGGAGTTTTCTAGGCATAGAAAGGTCCTTTCTTCTCCTCATTTTTACCCGCTGATATCTTTATCCTTCTTTCAAGATTCAGCTCAAATTCTCCCTCCTCTGCAGTCCTTTTACCAATCTTAATATTATATAATCTATGATTTTTTAAAAGACAAAACTAAAGGCTTCCCACATACTATGGGACTTGGGTAAGAGTTACACAGGCTGAGAAGACATGAAATATAATGAAATATTGAAAGACATCAATAATTTTTGATATTTGGGTCCTGAGTCTAAGCTAGAAGAGACCTTACCTTATTTTACAGATGAAGAAACTGAGGCCCAAATAAAGTCAAATTACTTTCCTAGGTTCATGTAGATGGTAAGTAGCAAAGAGAACGAGAATCTGGGTTATCTGAATTATTATCAGAATAGTTTCTTCTATCTCCTTCTGCCTCCATTTGTAAGGCTCCAATGAACTGTTGACATATTAGGTAATATTTGTAAAGCACTTTATATGTGCTTGTCCCTTTTCTTCCCTCCTCCCCTTATTATTTCCTATTGATTTGTAGTTTTTTATTCTTTAATTTTTTCCTGTACCCCATGGAGTTATTGTCTCCTTTCTCTTAGATACTTTCTTCTCTTAGGGGGCTCTATAACACTGCTCTCTCCAGATTCTCCTCCCATCTGTTCAATACTTTTCCTCTAGTTTATATCTCTTAAGTACAGCTGTCCTCGATCCTCTTTTGTTTTCTCTATTCTCTTCTTTGGCTATTTTATCTGCTTTATGAATTTGATGATCATGTCAATGAATATGATTCCCAAATTTACATTTTCCTGCATCCAGGACCATCTCCAGTTCTATTCCATATCTGGCCACTGGACCCAGATGGCTCCAGGTGACAAAATGGGTCTGGTGACTTTGAAAGCCATTAATGATTTTTGATATTTGGGTCCTGGATCTAAGCTAGAAGAGACCTTACCTTATTTGATAGATGAAGAAACTGAGGCCTTTGTACAGTATCCCCTCACTAAAATCCAATTTACTTGTATGTCATGGCATCATTTCCCTGATTTCATGGTTATCTTCAAGAATAAAGAACAAACAACAAATCATCTATACATATTTCTTATCACTTCTACTGAGTAACTGGATCTTTCAGGACAATATCCTTTTATATGTTCTGATTCTAAGAGGCAGGGGAATGTGATTTTTATTTCTCTCCATGGTAGATACCCCTCCAATGCCAAGTAATATTCATTTTTAATTCTTTGAGATCTAATTTTCTATGATTCCTAATCATATAATCCCACCAGTAGAATTCTGGTACTAAAAATGATGACCTTCTTCAGGAAATGAACTTCAGGTCATTAAGAAAGCTTTGTCAGTTTCCAAAGATAATATACATTTTTCTAGTTAAATTTTGGCCTACTTCACTGGCCAGTCCTTGGATCTGATGAGCTACTTTGCTATATGATGGGAATGTTTCGGGAACTTTTCTCATAAGTACCTTATAAAAGATCCATCCACTAGGTTGGAAGACTTCCCATTGTTCTTTTAAGATCTTAAGCATGCTTGGGTCATACTCAAGGGCTCCATTTCATATTTCTTATTTTTGCTACAGAACTGGTTCACTTTTTTTACTTATGAGAAGACTCAATAATATCTTGGGTGCTGTTTCTTAAATGCAGTCAGGAATGAATGAAAAAGCAGTTTCAAATGATTATGATATCATGTATAGTTCCTACATAACAGAGTTGCTCTGAGTCTTAAGAGGTTGTTATCTAAAGCATTTGAGTGCTAGGTAAATGGCAGTTATTTTAAGAAACCACTTTCTTGTCCCTCTCTGGTAGCTTAGCTATCAAAATGACATTCTAATGGCATCCAAGTTTTAGGGAGTATCTATATAAAAATAGATAACATACACTGTTTTGAAGGAAAACTTTTTATTGTTATTAGTTGGGTGAGAGATCTCTTATACAACTTACAGGTTAGGAACTAGACCTATAATTTTAATAGTAGAGGAAACTTTTTAGGGCAGCTACATAGTGCAGTGAATAGAGTGCCAAGCCTGGAATAGGGAAAACCTGAGTTTAAATTTGACATCAGACACTCACTAGCTATGTAACCCAGGGCAAGTCACCTAACCCTGTTTGCCTCAGTTTCCTCATTTATAGAATGAGTTGGAAAAGGAAATAGCAAACCACTCTAGTATCTCTGCCAAGAAAACCCAAAATGGGGGTCATCAAACATGATGAAACAACTCAAGAACAACTGGGAACTTTGGAATTAGGCAACTTCCTCCTTCTATCAATGTCTGTCTTTTTTATTTCATTTATATTCTGAGTTCTTAACACAATATCTAGATATAGTAAATATTTAGTAATATTGTCTGTTTTTAAAGTATATGACTTAGAGAGCTGCCTAGAGAACTGAGATATTAATTGAATTTCCCATAGGCATAAATTCAGGATTTAAGTTCAGCTTTTACCAGGTTGCCAGACCAAACTATATACAAATTTAAACAAATTAAGAATGAGCACATGTCTTCTTCACCAATCAGGGCTCATCTCAGTGATCACACATCCAATAGGCAGATAATAAAGTCATGATGATTTTCTTTTATGTACCTTTTCTAAGTTCTTTACTACCTTACATAAGAGCAGGATGTGACTTGGAGTTATCCTGAGAGGAAAGGTCAAGAATAAGGCTCATTCCATGCTCTATCTACACATCTAGGCCACTTTCAATGTACTCCAAAGCCTCCAGGTACTAACCTTCAAGGTACTAAGAGATGTTCCAGCTCTAATTTTGCATGCTGTAAGTCTTTGTGTCCTTTGCAGTTGTGACATACTTTGTCCTAAGGGCTCTCAAAGAGCCAATATTTTACATTTTTGTTCCAATATTCTTCTAACTCTGCCATTCAATATTGTAAGGTTTCTTTCTTTTTTTGTTTTATTCAAGATTTTATTTATTTTGAATTTTACAGTAAGGTTTACTTCAGTTCTAACATTCTATGCTCTATGAGTCTTTCAAGGCTTAGAATTTTGTTCTGTCACTTCTTTTTAGTTCTCAGAAGTTCCTTCAAACTCATGTTCAACATTCTGATATTCAATAAGAGGTTATAAAACCTCTTACAGGGGCAGCTAGGTGGCACAGTGAATAAAGCACTGACCCTGGAGTCAGTAGAACCTAAGTTCAACTGCAGCCTCAGATGCTTAATAATTGCCTAGCTGTGTGACCTTGGCCAAGTCACTTAACCCCATTGCCTTAAATAAATAAATTTTTTAAAAGAAAAAAATGAAAATGAGTTCAAAATAAAATAAAACCTCTTACAGTTCTAATATCCAAAGTTCCAAGAGTTCTTTTAGGCCCAATTTGAGTTTTATTGCTCTATCTCCTTAAAGTTCAAGTAATTGTATTATTAAAGTAATATTATGGGTAAACACTTAGTGAATCCCACATCTTTAAAGACAGAAGAATTGCATTTTGTTTGACTGTTTCTCATTTCCTTTAAAATGGCACAGTATACCTTAGGTTGAAATAGTTGGGCAAAAGCTCCTATTTAAACTGTATTTGAACATCATTAATGAGCTTTAATGTTCAGTTAATTAGGAAAGCAACATGTTGAGGCTGGCAGGAAGTCACCACCCCTGCTCTTAAAAGAGCACTATGGACTACTGTTGAAACTTCAAAAGTCATTTCTAATGCCTGATAATGCTCTCTACTTTAAAGAGCAGGAGTGAGGGGACCTCAAGTATGACTATTCTCTTTTTTTTTATTTAAAATTTTATTTATTTTGAGTTTCACAATTTTTCCCCATAATCTTCCTTCTTCCCCCCTCCCAGAAAGCAGTCTGTTAGTCTTTACATTGTTTCCATGGTATACATTGATCTAAGTTGAATGTGATGAGAGAGAAATCACATCCTTAAGAAAGAAAAATAAAGTATCGGAGATAGCAGAATTATATAATAAGATAACAGGTTTTTTCCCCTTAATTAAAGATAATAGTTTTTGTTCTTTGTTCAAACTCCCCGATTCTTTCTCTAGATACAGATGGTATTCTACATCACAGATACCCCAAAATTGCCCCTGATTGTTGCACTGATTAAGTCCATCAAGGGTGATCATCACCCCCATGTTGCTGTTAGGGTGTAGAGTGTTTTTCAGGTTCTGCTCATCTTGCTCAGCATCAGTTCATACAAATTCTTCTAGGTTTCCCTGAATTCCCATCCCTCCTGGTTTCTAAAAGAACAACAGTATTCCATGACATACAAACACCACAGTTTGTTAAGCCTTTCTACTTATTGAAGGACATTTTTAAAATTTCCAATTTGCCACTACAAACAGGGCTGCTATGAATATTTTTGTACAAATGATGTTTTTACTCTTTTTCATCATCTCTTTAGGGTATATATATAGACTCAGTAGTGGTATTACTGGATCAAAGGGGATGCACATTTTTGTTGCCCTTTCTCTCCAGAAAGGTTGGATGAGTTCACAGCTCCACCAATAACGTATCAGTGTCCCAGATTTCCTACATCCCTTCCAACATCGATCATTATATAACTAGCCTCTTAATGAAAATATATAGGAAGAGATAAGGAAAGTATGACTTAATTACTGATATCTCCAATATTTATTAAGCAAACCTAACTTGCTTTTTCCTATGGGGGGGGTTTAGAACCAATCTCCATCTTAGATTGGCATTGAGTTCAACCCATTTCATTTCAGAGAAGAATCTGAAGTACAAAACATTCTCTTGCCAAGTGCTAAGATTTTCATCTGAAAAATGGCTACAGAGTCAAATCTTAATCATTTCATTATCATAATGATAATTATGAAAACATCTAGAATAAAAAATTCTGAATTGAAGAGTAAAGCATTGTTAGCTAAAATCTTGACACTGTACTTACAAACTTGAGTAACCTTGGGTAAGTCCCTTCTCTGAGACTTTGTTCACTGGAAAATGAGGAGTTTTGACTACATATCCTCAAAGATCCTTTACAACTTTTAATGCGGTGGTCCTTAAACTATGTCAATTTTCCCTTTCTTCCTCTCATGATACTCTTATACTATAAAAGACATTGGAGTTGGTCAAGAGATGTGTATTAACTTCCTATTATGTGTCTAGAGAAGCAAAAGAGGCAAAAGACAGTTCCAACTTTCAAGGAACTCAGTGTAATAGGGGAAACAAGATGCTAACATCTAGACATAAACAAGCTAAATACAGGCCAAATTGGATAAAATTAACAGACAGAAAACATTATAATTAAGGGGGAATCAGGAGAAACTTCCTGTAGACGGTGGGATTTTGGTTGGTGTTTGAAGGAAATCAGGGAAGGAGAGATGAGGAGAGAGAAAATTTCTGGCATGAGGAACAGTCAGTAAAAATGCCCAGGGTTGGGAAATGGAGCAGCTTATTCAAGAAATATCTCAATATCTCAAGAAGGAAGATGTCAGTTATGAAGGGTTTGACAGGAAATTTATTAAGTAGAGTGGATAACATGGTCTGAACTGTATTTTATTATTATTTTTAAAAGCCACAGCACTGTGATATAAATGCTGGAGCTATAAATAGAAAATTAAGACAGTGTTTACACACCTTTTAACATTCATTTTTAGAACTGCAATTTTTTCTTTCTCCATCCCCTCCCTCACTGAAAGTTAGGCAATAGGATGATTTGTACCTGAGGCAGGTCACCTTGACAGTAAAGTACAGAGGATGGAGTGGAGTGAGGGAGACCTATACAGAACAACCAGCACCTATTGAAATAATACAGGTATCAGGTGACGAGAGCCAGTATCAGAAGATGGCAGAATCAGAGTAAAGAAGGGAGTATGTGCAAGATATGTTACAAAGGTAACTTGAAAGATCTCAGCAACTGAGTGGTTATGAGAAATGAGAGAGAAGCTTTGAAGGTGATACCAGAGTTGTGAACCAAGGTGATGGGGGTTGGGGGGGCACTATTACAGTATTAGAAAGTTAGGAAAGAGGGCATAATTGGAGGGAAAGATAATAATTCCTAAACTCTGAGAGGAGAAGAATTCAATCTACAAGCCAAAGACTGAAAGAGAGGTCAAGAATGATTGAGGACAGAGATAAAAGTTCACTAGATGTGGTAAACAAATATGAACAACTTTGGAGAAAACAGTTTTGGTTAAAAAATGAAGTTGGAAACAAGGATGCAGAGTTAAGAAGAGAGTGAAAGAAAAGGAAGTGAAGGTAAATATTGTAGGTGAACCTCCTCAAGGACCTGATCCCCAAAGAGAAGATAAATGTAGTTATGAGGATGAATGGATCATTTGAAGGTTTTGAGTGTGGTGAGGT
Organism: Macrotis lagotis; assembly: GCF_037893015.1. Classification (NCBI taxonomy): domain Eukaryota; kingdom Metazoa; phylum Chordata; class Mammalia; order Peramelemorphia; family Peramelidae; genus Macrotis; species Macrotis lagotis. Next base: position 250,681,604 of record NC_133660.1, on the reverse strand, counting down.
CATGGGTAAAATTGTAGGCAACAGGAAAAGCAGAGGCAGAGGCAGAGGCAGAGAGAGAGAGAGAGAGAGAGAGAGAGAGAGAAGATAAATGATGAGACAGTAAGAATGATACAGGGACTGATATGTTAGAGACGATGGTTTGAAAAGAGGCTACTTGGACATGTAGAAGAGCCAACTCATGTGAGATAAAAGTAAAGAAGGAGATGGTAGCAGAAAATATCTGGGCAATGTGAGGGGGAAGGGACAAAAGAATAGAAATTATATGTGTGTCTTTCCTCTAATATAATGTAATTTGATATGATATGATATAATGTGGGAAGACATGACACAATACATGTATATGTAAATATATGTATGCAGATGCAGATACATATATGCATGTTGTATATAGAGATGAATGTATTATATTTGTATATATCTTTATAGATACACATCAATAAACAAATATATATATATATATATATATATATCTATATATATGTATGCATCAATCACCATTAGTAGGATATAAGAAGCAGCTAGAGAAATGAATGACCACAGAAGAAGACTAGAAATATCTCCACAGCCCTCTGTTTACAAAAGTCACTTAAGAGTCAACCATGGATAACCTCTGAAAGTGATTTTGACTATTAAAAATATTCGATCAAAGCCACTGAGACTTCACTTGTGATAGTGGGGAGAATGTCTGTTTTTGGTATCAGAAATCCCTAAGTCATAGTTACATTTCAAAAACATACTGGAGGGGAGGTGGCTAGGTGGCGCAGTGAATAGAGCACCAGCCTTGGAGTCAGGAGTACCTGGGTTCAAATCCAACCTCAGACACTTAATAATTACCTAGCCGTGTGGCCTTGGGCAAGCCACTTAAACCCATTACCTTGAAAAAAAAATCTAAAAAAACCATATTGGACCTGTGACTTAACAAGTTGTTTATTTTTTCAGAATCTTCTAAGATTCTTGAGTGTTTAGAGTCTTGGCAACTGTCTTGATATCTTCCTTATTGGGGTACCTTAAAAAAATGAAATCCTAGGATCAGCCCCTACCAGTGCATAGACAAGGCCACAATAACACATTAACATTCTATAATCTATATTTTTCAATATAGGATGAAATTTATTTCCATAGTTCAAAAAACTTATGTTTGAAATTATTTAAATATAAGATTTCACAATAACTGGGAAGCAGTCAAGAGAGTCTAATTGAAGATTGTTTTGAGGATCAAAGCAGATAATAAATATATGGCACATAACAAATATTAAGGTGCTGCATATAGAATGGATATTATCATTATTACTAGAAAAAAAGTTGACACTGGGTAAGATGAAGAATACTAAATTGGGTTCAAATTTGAACCTGGATTCAAATCTAGCTCTGCTATTTAGTAAAAGAATTAGCTTCCCTGCATTACAGTTTTCTTCATCTATAAAGTGGAGAGGCCGATTTAATGACCTCATATTTCTGATCCAAGACAGAGTCTCCTTTTAGCTAAGCCTTTCAAGATGGAAATAATGTGCCATCCAGGTCTTCCAGAGTGGAACCAAGATGGCAGCATGAAGCTAACATACTCCAGGAGCTTTTCCCTGCCAAAGATAAATGAAGACTCTGAACTGACATTCAAGCTACAGGTCCCATCAAGAAAAAGAGAAGAGTCAAAGAAGTTTTCAATTGTAGACATTGTGGAGGATCTTCAGTGAAGTTCAGTCTCTTTGGAGGGGGGGGGGGAAGGCAAGTAAAGCCCAGGAGGTGGAAGAGTGGGAAAGCCAGCTGGAGGTTTTTAGGCACTTTGGAGCAGTTCAGGTCCTGACAGCTTGACAATAGCAGAAGTTCAGGCAGCTAGAAGGCAAGCCAGCAGGGAGGATCCCAACCCCAAACAATGTCTGAATCCTGAGAACACCAGGGCAAAAGACAGGACTGGGTCGGGAACAAACCACTGCTAAATCAGAACCTGGACATAAAGGAGGAAACAAACCTCTGTAAAGGCAAGACCTGGGTAGCATAGGCAACATCTTGGCCAATGACAAGCCAGGGATTAGACCCCAGCTCTAGCATATAAAACTTGGAACTGTACTCTCTATACCCCAGGAGCAGAATTAAAACAACAAAGATGAGCAAAGAAGCTAAAAGAGTGTTCACTATAAAAACTACTTTACAGACAAAAATGATAACAATGCCATATCAGAAGAAGAAATCATTGAAAAATCACTCACGGGGAAGTCTCAAAAGTCTATAAACTGGACTCAAGTTCAAAAGTTCATTGAAGAGCTTAAAAAATAATTTAAAAACCAAAGAAGAGAGGAAGAAGAGACATAGAAAAAAAGAAATGAGGGTCATGTAGGAATATTGTGAAAAATTGACCAGAGAATTCAATACCTTTAAATAGGAAACACAAAAGGTAATTGATGAAAATAAAATCCTAAAAATTAGAATTAAATGATGAGATAACAAGATTCCATCAAACAAAAATTTTTAAAAGACTGAAAAAATTGAAGAAAACATGAAATACGTCTTGGCAAAAGCAAACAACCTGGCAAATAGATCCAGGAGAGATAACTGACAAATCATCAGACTACGAGAAAACCTAGATGAAAAAAAAAGAACCTGGAAAATATCATGCAGAAAATTATTAGGGAAAACTGCCCAAATCTGCTAGAATAAGAAGGCAATTTAATCATTGAAAGAATACACAGAACCTCTATCATAAGAGACCCCCAGGACAAATACTCTAAGGACTGCTAGAATCAAATTCCATAACTCAAATAAAGGAGAGAACACTACAAACAGCAAAAAGAAAACAATTTATCTACAAAGGAAACACAATCAGACTCAAACAGGATCTATCAGTCTCAACATTGAAGGACAAGAAGAACTGGAATACCAAACAAAAAAAAACCCAGATGTTTTGTATACAAGTTGTAAGTGTTTTGTATCAAATTATATACAACCCTAAAAGGGAAGTTATAATACTTCTAATTCTTGAGAATTTTACTTCTTTTAGGATTATTAAAGGGTTAAATATAATGTAGAGAATGGTCTTAAAAGATATGAATA